>NW_007260468.1:2233-28769 GCF_000164805.1 Carlito syrichta
TTGTAAACAGGAAAATAGAATGGAGAATATAGCAATGAATAAGACTAAATTTCCTGCCTTTGTGCTTCTACCTTGTAGTTGAGGTTAGAAAAGACTTAGACTTTTCAGATGAGGGTAGTTGAGGTTAGAAAAGATTTTTCAGATGAAGGTTCTTGATTTGCCATTTGTTTTTCTTGAGTTCTTAATCATTTTTCTCATGGTAGTTCTTCCCCTTCCTTCGCCTTCTCTTCTTATGCTTTAATTGTGATATAAATCAGGGCCTCCAAACCAGTCTGTGGCCTGTTAGGAACTGGGCCCACAGCAAAAGGTGAATAGTGAGCCAGTAAAGCTTCATCTGTACTTACAGCCAATGCTCATATTACCACCTGAGCTTTGCCTCTTGCCAGAACAGGAGCAGATTAGATTCTCATAGGAGTGCGAAACCTATTGTGAACTGTACATGTGAAGGATTTATGTTGCACGCTCTTTATGAGAATCTAATGCCTGATGATCTGAGGCAGGGATGCTAGTGCTGGGTAGTGGCTACAAATACAGATTAACATTAGCAGTAGCTGCACAGAGACCATAATAAACCAACTGCTTGCATTCTCATATCAAATCCCTATCAGTGAGTGGCAAGTGAGTTGATGTACTTCAATTGTTTGGGTGCATCCGGCGGCAGGCTTTAAGTCAGAATTTGACAGTTATTTTAGTCCACACTTGGCCTGTCTATTATTTTATATACCACTTCCACCTGTACCTCTTTTTTTTTTAAATGGTGAGCTGTATAATTATTTCATTATTTATTACAATGAAACAATAATAGAAATAAAGTGCACAATATCTGTTATATGCTTAAATCATCCTAAAACCATTCCCTCTATCCCCCATCTGTGGAAAAATTGTTTTCCACAAAACTGGTCCCTGATGCCAAAAAGGCTGGGGACTGCTGATATAAATAACTTATAACAAAATGCACAGGTCTTGTGTTCATGATGCATATTGACAATTCATCAACTTATCTGTTACATGCTTATCTGTTCTTCATAGTGACTATACTATTTTAGACACCCATCAGCGTACTTGAAAGTTCTATTTGCTCCATGTCCTTGTCAACATGTAATGTTGTCAGTTTTTTATTTTAGCAAATCCAGTGGGCATGAAATAGTATCTCTCTGTGGTTTTAGTTTGCATTTCACTGCTGACTAACTTGGTTGAGCACATCTTCATGATACAGTTGATCATTCCAGTATCTTCTTATGAAGTGTCTATTGAATTTTGAAATTTAATCATTCATCTTTTTGTTGTAATTTATATAAGCTTTTTGCATATTCCACATACAAGCCGTTGTCATATATATGTACTGCAAATATTTTGCCCAGGTTTAGTTTGTCTGTTATCATTTTTAATGAGTGGAAAATTTTTGATTTTGATTAAGTTCTACTTATCCTTTTTTTCTTTTATGACTAGTGTTTTTTTTTGGTCCAAGAAATATTTGTCCATCCAGAGTTGCAAAGATATTCTCCTATGTTTTCTTCCTAAGCTTTATTTTCTGGGTCTCTTGTTTAAGTCTATGATATCTCTCTAATTAATTTTTATGCACGGAGTAAGAAGGAGGTCAAAGATTTTTTGTGTGTGGTTTTTTTTTTTTTTTTTTTTTGATAAATCATGATAGTCATGTGGTTACCACTTAGTCCATGCGAGGGAATATTACCAACATCTCAGAAGCTATCCCTATGCCCTTTTACAATACTCCCTTTTCTCTTCTCCCCAGAGGAAACTACTACTATAACTTTGAACACACGAATTTTTCTTGCTTTGGAAACATATGTAAATTAATCATATGGAATATATTATTTTATTTCTAGATTGCTTTACTGAACATTATGCTGTACTCAACACTGTGATTGTTTTACTTAACATTATGATGCATGTAGAACTAGTTTGTTCATTTTCTTTCTTTTTTTTGAGAAAACAGGATTTATTGAGAAGACAGAAAAGCTCTCACAGTTGGAGGGGACCCATAGGGGTTACATCAGTTTGTTCAATTTCATTGCTATATAGTATTCCCCTTTGTAAATATTTATTAGTCTATTTTACTTCTGAGAAATATTTAGGTTGTTTCCAGTTTTTGACTACTACAAACAATGTCAATATAAACATTCATACACACGTCTTTTATTATATATGCATGTACACATTTCTGTTGAGCATATATGAGTGAAGTGCCCAGGTCATAATGTATGCATACGTTAAACTTTAGAAGATAGTGCCAAATACTTTTCCGAAGTTGCTGTACAAATCTACATTCCTATTAGTAGTATACATAATTTATTATTGTTTTATCTCATTACCAACACCTAGTACTGTCAATCTTAAATTTTAGCTATTCTGTGGATATGCAATTGAGTAATAACATTAGACGTCTTTCATATGTCTACTCAGACATTTGAATATTCTTTTTTGTCAAATGCTTGCTCAAATCTTTTGTCTACTTTCTACTGAGTTGACAGTCTTTCCTGTATTGATGTTGAACTGCTTTTAAAAATATTTTCTGAATACAATTCCCTTGGGAGTTATATATATTTGATAATACCTACCCCTCTATGTATATGGCTTGCAATTTCAATCTCTTAATATAATCTTTTGATGAATAGAAGTTCTCAGTGTTAATGTAGTCCAACTTACTGTTTCTTCTATAGTTAGTGCAATTAGGGGACTATTTAAGAAATCTTAGTCTACCCCAAGTTCATGAATATGTTTCCCTATGTTATCTTTTCTGTGTTCTTTTTAAAAAACATTATTTACATTTAGATTTTTGATTCATCTCAATACTTGTGTATGATGTGAATTTGAGATCAAGGTTTATTGTTTTCCACATGGCTGTTCCAATGACCCAGTACCATCTGTTGAGAAGAATGTTTCACAATGTCAGTATGCTATAACAAATCTCCACTAATTTAGTGAAATTTATTTTCCCACAGATCTAGAGGCCAGAGTCCTGCATTAGTATACTGGGCTGACATCAAGGTGTTGATAGGGCAACCCTCCCCCCAGAGGTTCTAAGGGAGAAGATTTTCCTCACTTCTTTCAGCCCCTGGTGACTTCTATCTAGTCTTTCTACTTGTCATATTATTCCAAACTCTGCCTTCATCCTCATATCTTCTCCTCTGTGTGTGTGTGATCTCTCTTTACATTTCTATTTTTATTTTGACATTATTTATTTTAATTGACCATTTAAAATGTATGTATTTGTTGTGTATGGTATGCTCTTTTGAAATAGGGATACATTGTGGAATGGCTAAATTGAGCTAATTAACATATGCATTACCTCACATCCTTGTCATGTTTTTTGTGATGAGAACACAATCTACTCTTTTAGCAATTTTCAAGAATATAATACATTGTTATTAACTATAGTCACCATGTTGTACACTAGGTCTCTTGAACTTATTCCTCCTACCCAGATGAAATTCTATGTCCCTTTTCCAACATCTTCCCACTTCTCCTTTGTCTCTTTTAAAAGGGCACTTGAAATGGCATTTGGAGTCTGCTTGGATAATCCAGGGTAATCTTCTTATCTCAATGTTCTTAATGACATCTGAAAAAACTTGATCAGATAAGGTAACATTCATAGGTTCCAAGGATTAGGATTTGATATCTTTATGGAAGCCATTTTTCAGTCACCAACTATCAAAGAACAAGTGTTCATACATATGTGTTTGAACTTTTTATTTTATTCCATTGATCTAGTTGTCTCTTGTACCATTATCACATTATTGTACTTTTATTGTACTGTGATTTTATTATATATCTTGATTTCTGATAGTGTTAGTCTTCCAATAATATTATTTTTTTAGGGTTGTCTTGACTTTTTGTCCTTTGCATTTCTTTATAAATTCTAGAATCAGCTTATTAGTTTCCACAAAAACAGGCTAGAATTTTGAATAAAATGCATCTATAAATTCATTTGAGGGCAACTCAATTTAACAATATTGAGTTTTCTAATCCAGAAACAGTACTATGCATTTATTTATGTTTTAAAAATATTTCTCAACAATGTTTTATAGTTTCCTGTGAAGAGACTACTTCTTTTCTTAAGTCTATTTTGGTATCTAACCTTTTGATATTTTCAAATGATTTGTTAAAAAATTTCATGTTCTAATAGTTGCTTATCTAAAGAAATACAATTTTTTGCATAAAATATTATTAATTTATTTACACACAATATTATAGTCTATATAGTACTAATAAAAATTAGTACTTTTTCCACTTCTCTGTTAACACAAGGACCCTAAAGTTGTTCTCATATATTTTAATTTTACATATATATTAATCCCCATATACAATTACTATTTTTATATATGCAGTATTTACTTAGATTCACCTTCATATTTACCTTTCTTTTGCTCTTCAATTTTTCGATATTTTCATGAATAATCTGGGATAATTATCCTTGTCTTTTATGTTCCTTTTATTGTGGATCTGCTACTGGTGAATTATCTCCATTTTTTATGGTCTGAAATGTTTGTTTTTATTTTTGAAGGCTATTTTTGCAGGGAAAGTTAGTGTAGCAGTTACTGTCTTTCAGCACCTTGATGATGTTATTCCATTATCTTCTGGATTCCATTATTTTCACTCAGAAGTAAGCTTCAATTCTTGCTTTGCTCCTTTGAAGATAACGTCTCCTTTTTCCTTTGGTTGCTTTTAACACATTTGCTTTCTGTGTATAAATTTTTTCAGTAGACATGATACATCTAGGCATTTTTAAAAATTTTATATTTTATATTTTTAAAATCTGTGGCTTGATGTCTTCCATTTCAAATGGTAATTCAAAGAATTACCATTCAGTATCACTTCAAATATTGCTTCAGTCTCATTCATTTTCTACATTTTCTTTTGAACTACAACTATATATAGACTTTTTATATTGCTATGTCTTATATGTCTCTTACACCAAAACTCCTTTTTCTATGCTTCACTTTTAATATTGTCTTCTGATTTATTCCCAGTTAACTAATAATCTCAGCTTCCATGGCTTTCTGTTAAATACATATGTTGAGTTTTTAGTGTGAATTTTGTATTTTAAGTCCTATTTTTTCCTTCAATTTACAGTTTTCTAATGGAATCTATCAGCTTGTCATCTAATTTCTAGAACAATAATAATTATTTATTTAAAGACTATGTCTGCTGAAACTGATATTGAACCACCTATGGGTCTGTGTCTGCTATTGTCCCTCTTCCCTCTTAGTTTAAACCATCTAGTTTTATTTCCTGATATATAACAATAATGTTTCAATGAATCCTATTTTCAGTATAAAAATATTGTAAAGATGTACTGAATGGTCTGATCTATGCCTAGAAAGGGATTATTTTACATCTGGCAGGCAGTTATGGTAAAATAAATTTAGTCCAAGAATCTAAAAAGGTATTGAGTCTTTATAAGGGAAGGTATTTCTGATTCATTCCTGTTCCTAAGCACAGGTTCTTTGGGGTCTCAAGTGAAATCCTGGGGTGTTTACCAGGATCCTTCCTTCAATTATTTTTTTCAAGTCTTATGAGAATGCAGACAATCTTTGCTCAGCGTTTTTGTCTCTTAGCCATCACTAGTGAATCATCAAACTTCTTGATCAGAAGAGCAGTACAAAATTACTGTCAAGCTCACCTATTTGTAAACTCCCTATCCTTAGCTTCTTGATTCAAGTCTTCACTGCCTTTTTAAGCTCTCCAGCATTTTCAAATACATATTTTAAAAACACATTCCCAGGAGGTAAGTTGTTGTCAGTAGGAGAGTTTGTCTGATCAGCTATTCTGTCATGAGAAGCATAAATCTCTGATTACTAATATCTGAACTTTATACAAAATTTCCCAGACTAGCTGCTTATAAGAGGCTTCTGTAGAAGAATAATCCACATAGGGCTCTGTATCAAGTTACATAAAATTGTTTGACCCAGGAGTGGGTGTATAAAGCCATCTAACTTAATTTCTTTTCTATGAACTGGATAGACATCTGTGGGATTTTTCTTTTTATCTACTGCAAAAAAAAGTGTTTATAGTTCCTATGTTTATATTTCTCATTCTTCTTTTTACTTTACAAGGACTTTCAGGAAGATGAATGGGGAAATTCTTTCTCTATAATGCTATCTTTAAATCAGAAATCTGATCTCACTTTTATTTTAAATGGGTTGCTCTGGTTATTGTGTGGAATGATTGGAATAAATCTAAGTGTACATGAATACAGGATGATTAAATAAATTATGATAAATTTGTTTAATAAAACATCATCGCAATGAAAAATATTTAGGTAGCTTTCTATGCAATGGCATGGAACTATTTCAAGCATTACTGAGTGACAAAAGCAAGACATAGAACATCGTGAGTGGTATTACTCCTACTATTTTGTGGAAAAAGAAAATGTGTACATATTTTTATAAATTCATAAACTGTCTTAGAAATAATATACAAAAACTAGTAAAAGTTACTAGTACTTTTTAGTACTAGAATTTTTGCTACTAGAAAAGCTACTTCTAGAAAATAGAATAAGGGCACTGGGGGACAGGTCCAAGATGGACATTAACTTTTCAGTGCATATCTTTCTGTATGTTTTTGATGTTATAGTGTGGGCATGTTTTACCTATTCAAAAATACAAATGAAATGTTTTTAAAAGAGAAAACATGCATTTTACTCCATTGATGTAATTTTCATTTTTAGGAGTTTCTAAACAATTTCTTTCTATTATTTGTCTATTAAATACATACTTAATATAATTATAATCAGATATTGTATTTTTTCTTGACATGATAATCTTTCATATTCTTATATTACCTTCAACATTATTTAAAAATTTTGTATGATATTTTGTTTAGTTACACTTTTTCCAATGTTGACCATTTATATATTTACATATTTCCTTAGAATGTAGACCATGGTTATGAGTATCTTTGTGAATATATACACATTTGGTCCTATAATTAGCTCTAATACTAGATGGTTATTTGAAATGGTTGAATGTAAATAAAGTAAACACTATATGGAGTTCAAAAAAAAGTTATAAATGATCCTTGAGATTCCTGTAATAAGCACAGCAATTTTCATCCATCCTAACATTTGTCAATATGGGTAAAACAGAGTTGTTGCTCTTTAAATGTAGGTACGAACCGGGCTAGGTGGCTCAGCCTATAATCCTGTGCCTTTGGGAGGCTGAGGTGAGCGGATTGCCTGAGCCCACGGATTCAAGACCCGCCTGGGCAGCGAGACCTCATCTCTACAATAAATCAAAAAATCAGCCTGGCATGGTCGTACATGCCTGTAATTCTGGCTACTTGGAAGGCTGAGGCGGAAGGATCGCCGGAGCCCAGCAGGCGAGGCTGCGGCGGCTGGGAGCGGCCACTGCACTCCAGTCTGGGTGACCGAGTGAGACTCCAACTCAATAAATAAATAAATAAATGTACAGTAAAAATTGAACTCATAGGAAATAATGCATTTAAAGAATCATTAATTACTATCTAATTGCTTGCACCACTGTAGCATGGACAGAAAAGTACTCTGTGATGATGAAGTTGTCAATTACAGTTGATAATTAAGGGGCCATGTGCATATTTAACTTAACAAGATAAACCTTTAACAAATCTATTATTATAGCCAATATTCATTTAAGAAGGCTATTCATCAGACTTCCTAGAGTTGAAGAAGTAAGCACATCTATATACTATCTTTACAATCTTAGTGAAATGATTATTTTGTTATAAAGTAGGAAAATAATGTAATAGTACTTGAAACTAGAAAAGCTGCCTCCCCTTGCCAGAAACAGGAAGAAATTTTATGCAAGATTTAAAATGCCAGAGTAAAAGAAAGCAATGAAGAATCAGTTGATGTCTGGACCAGTCCAAGGAACTCAAGGTCCTTGGATGTAGTAGATGAAGATTCTGGCAAAATTATAGTAAGATATTTTAAGTTGAAACGGAGAGGCTGGGAAGAAAGGGCTGGCTGCAGGAAAAAGGAAACCAAATCATGTCATTGATTGTATATTAGTTTTTTAGGGCTACCATAACAAAATATTACAGACTGGATGGCTTAAACCATGGACATTTATCTTTCCATGGTTCTTCAGGCTGAAAGTTCAAGATCAAGGTGCACTCAGGATTGTTTTTTCTTGCCACTTCTCTCCTTGGCTTGCATGTCGATGCCTCTGCCTATGTCCTCAAATAGTTTTTTTCTGTGTGTATATCTCATATAACTCTTCCTATTCTTATGAAGATGCCAGTCATATTGAATGAGAGTTCTACTCTTATGACTGCACTTAATTTTAATTACCTTTTTTAAGGCCCTGTCTCCAAATTTTGTCATATTTAGTCCTTTGACATATTAATTGGGGGTGGGGAGCACAATTCAATTCATAATACTCTTCTGCTAAAACTCTCCAAAGTCTTTAGAATGGCCTACAAGGTTCAATGCTGCCTCTCTAACAATTCTTCCTAAACATTTCATTCCAGCCACATTGACCTTCTTGCTGTGTCTCTGGCACAAACATATTCCCTCCACTTCAGTGCCTTTGCAATGGCTACTTTCTGTCCTCGGGACACTTTGCCTACAGATGGCCACATAGTTACCTCCCTCACTGCTGTAAGAGTCCCTTGCCAGTTAAGTCATTTCAGATCACCACATACAAAATATAATTCACTGTCACTTTCCTTGCTTTCATATTCAGTCAGCTTTATTATCTTTTTTTTCATAGCACGTAAATCTTCTGATATATATTTGTCAACTTGTTATGTATGTAATCACAGTAGATTTAGGGAGTAACTTAAATCAGGTCAGAGGCTTAGGCTTTGTCTGCTTCTTCCTACTGTCACAGCAGCTAGAAAGAGAAGACATAATCTACAAAAGAAAGACAATTTGGTTGACAACAGATAGCAGCAGCAACAATAAAGGACAGTAGACAATGGAATAATTGCGATTTGATGATAGAAAATAATTACCAACCTAGAAAACTGTCCTGCAAGGCATTTTCAGGTAAACCAAACCAGAAATAATTTGCCTCCAAGAGACAATTATTAAAAGAACGTTGGTCCAGGTAGAAAGAAATGATCCTGGAAAGTCTTTGGCCTAAGATTCAAGAAGGAAGTTAGGAAAATAGATAAATAAGTTTATCAACATATGCACATTACTTAAATAAATAAAATTCATAATCTGTGGAAAATAAAATATGAGTATATAATTCCAAGCCAGTAGAATAGCAAAAATAGATACAGAAAAAAATGAATAAGAGCGTACCAGTTAGGAAAATAAAAAAGAGAGAGACTGAGAGAGAGAAAAGATAAGCATAGAAAAAGTAGAACAAATAAAGATCCATTATTAAGATTGTTGAATCCAGTCAAAATACACCAAGAATCACAATAAAAGCAGTCTCAATTCACCAGTTATAAGATGAAGTTTGTCAGGTTGTATTACAATAGAAATATATAGTCACTTATTTTATTCATAAGAAAAACAGGAAGAACATTGAAAGGAAGACTATGAAATAACATAAAAATGTATACCCTGTAACACTAACCAAAAAATTTTTTTAAAAAAGCTATAGTAGTACCCTTAAACTTAAAGACAAATAGAATTTAAGTGATATAAAATAATTCAGAACAAGAAGGATCACTATTTAATATAATAATATAATTCAACAGGAAGACACAATAATTTATATTCTATGCAGATTAAAAATGATCTAGAGAAATATTAATATGCATAAATGCTGATACATGTGTCAGACTGATAAAAGTATAAAGAGAAAGGGGAAAAATCATCATGATATGGAAGTTTTAACAAAGCTCATTTAATCACAGATAGTCCAAGAAAAATTAATAAAGCTAGAACATTTGAAGAATATAATTTAATAGATTTGAACTAATTAAGGTTTTAAAAAATTCTGCACCTAGCAAGTAGAATATACTTCCTCCTCAAACAATAAAACAAGTATACAAATTTATAGTAATTTCAACAATATTTTGTTCTCTGACCTCAGATACATTAAAAGTAAAAAATAAAATTAAACCTCACATATTTGAAATAAATAACACACTTTCTAATAATCATACATCAACAAAGAAAGTCTAATGGAAATTAAAAAAAAAAACCTGGAACTAAGTGGCAATGAAAATATTTTACCTTAAAACTTGACTAATACATCAACCTTTGTGGGATATAGCTTAGTGGTACTTAACGAAAAATTTACAACCTTCAATGATTAATATTTAAGAAGTCTTAAAAAGTCAGTAGCATATAAGACAAAAATTAAAAGATGTAGCACAGAAATAAAAAAGTCAAAACAGAATACTCAATCAAATAACCAATGTATTAATTATTAACATAAACAAATTAATCTCTTAATAATTACTTTCAGATTGGCTTTAATAAATAAGCAAGAAACCCACTTATGTGCTATGTAGATTGACAATTAAGTTCACAAACTCATTCTAGAAAAAATGCTACATACTTCATTCTTGCATATCACTATAGTCACCTTTGAAGTACTCCCCTTGGAAAGCTATGCACTGATGTCCACCCATCAATTTTGGAACTCTTTTTCTTGAATGGTCATCAGAGCTGTCATTGTATTATACTTTATGCCTTAAAAGTCATCAAAATATCTTCCTTTCAATATTTCTTGTCTGTAATAAAGAGAAAAGTCATTGGGGGCCAGATCAGGTGAGTAGGGAGGGTATTCCAATATAGTTATTTGTTTACTGGCTAAAAATTCACTCACAGAAAGTGCTGTGTGAGCTGGTGCATTGTTGTGATGCAAGAGCTCCTTTGGGACCATTTTTGCACATACCTTTCTCATGCTAAGATTTTCAGTTCAGGTTTTCCTCACTGTTTCTCTACCAACATTTATGTGATATACTATGCTTCTCACAGTCAGCCGACAATTTTGACACTCGAACAAATTATTGCAATGTTTTTGTCAGTTTTGCTCTTTACTAGCTGTCCTGACCTCTCTTCATCAGTGATGCTTTCTGTCCCTTCAGAAAAAAAGTTTACTCCATTTGTACACTGCTGTTTTGTTCATGGCATTAACCGCATAAACTTGGACTACAGGTCCCTGATTTCACTTCCACTCTTGTCAAGTTAATAATAAATTTAATGTCTGCTCACTGCTCTAATTCACACTCCAACATTCTCACAATGACATCTCTGTTGGCCATTTCAGAAAAAGAGTTTCAAAATTGCTTTGATGGGTGGACTAGGTGCTGGCATTGGAACATGCATAGCTTCCCAGAAAGAGTACTTTGAAGGGTACCATAGTGATATTCAGTAATGAGGTAAGCAGCACTTTTTCTAGGATGAGTTTGTTAACTTAATTGTCAGATCGCATACAAAGGAAACTTTAACCCATGTGAATTAGGAAGCAAACTTAAAGAAATGGATCAAAATACTTCAGGTAATTCCAATCCAAAATAAAAACAAGAATCAATACATCAATGAAAACCCAATAACAATAAAAATTTATACTTGTGTTCATAAATATTTATGCACAGAATAACAGCATCATATATAATAAATATGTTAAGAATATGAAGACAAATTTATATATATACAATTACACTCAGGCAAGTTAACAGCTCTGTGTTAGCCTCTCATAGATCCATAAGCTCAGAATAAGAATATTGTTTATCTATTTATTAAAAATTAATATACTGATTTAATAGGTACATAAAATCTTCACACACAATCAGAAATTCATTTTTTACTAAAGTTATATTTTGTACATAACAAAAGGGACTTCAAAAATTTTCTCACTAAATAGATTTTTTTAATGTACACACAGTGAAGATGACTATCAATGGATTAAACATTCTATTAATACTAGGAAGAGACTCATAACAATCTCAGCTATGATAATTAGGATTCTTTGGTTGCAAGAAACCCAGCACACATTAGCTTAAGCCAAGAAGAGAGATTTATGGACACTTCCCCAGACTGGAGAAAGACAAGGTGGAGCTGGCCTTAAAATAAGATGTTTCAGAGACTGTATATGACTGTAAGACTTTCCCTTATTAGTTTGCATATCCACCCTTCTCTCATGCCTTCTGCCCAAGGTTTTTCCACATGGTGGGACATGGCTGTTTTGGGGGCCACTAGCTAAAATAGGATTTCAGTACCAGAGTGATTAGCAAGCCTACCCTAATGGGAAACGAAAGTAAACTGGACTGGGCGTTTACACTGTGTCCTTCATGGGATCCTTTCTCCACCTGGTAGATGGCCTTATGCCTAGTTGTTCCACCTGTGACCAGAGGGTCCCTTACAGGGTAACCTGCTTATATTGGCAGTTATCTTTGTGGTTCTTGTCTCATCCATGTCCAGTTTATACCTGTCTGAACATTATGTTTACCCCAGTGTCCCAGAAAACCAAGTTCGGGGTAGTCCTTGGTTCTTTAGATGAAAGGCAAAAAATTCAATAAACCAGAACAATAGGAATATAGCCTCTGGTAGATTCATAAGCCCAAAATAAGAATATAGGATATCTATTTACTCAAAATTAATCAGAAATATGTTCAAAGATTTTTACTCATAGATCCTGGGTAGGGAGGGAGCAACGAATTGGGAGAGCAGGCCTCCATTCCTGGGGCAGAAATGAAGAGTCAGACAGAGAGAAAGTGGGGAGGGGGGAAGGGGAAGAGAGAGAGAGAGAGAGGCAACTAGCAGAATACATAAGGGAAATAGGAAACAGGGTGTTGGACACTTTAAGCTCATGGACAAATGATCTATTTAAAGGAAGCAGTGGGAAAAAATGGGAGCCCAGTCTGTTGGACAGGGGAGATGCCTCCCAGTTCTTATCTCTGGCCACTGACTTGAGCCATTAAAGTGGGGTGTAGAACTCAAAACTGGGTCAAAGGTGACCGAGCCTCACTTCCCATATGAGAAAGTTAAACCTGTATTTAAAATGAATGACAAGACAACATAGAATTATAAGAATTCACTAAAATGGCATGTAACCATTCCAGATGCATGTAAATTTCTCACTTCAATGATATAGCTGAGACAGTAATTATGTTGTCATTACTCTATAGTCTCTTACTGGTGCAAAGAAATATGGCATGTCCCAGGCTCTCTTGCAGTGACTTTGGGTCATCTTGCCAATGAGCTTTGTGGAAGAAACACAAGTCATTTCTGGATGGAGGTACTTAAGAGCAGGCGTGAGTTCTCTGTGTTCTCTCTTCCCTTGCATGGTGACTCTGGAAATCCTGTGTTGAGATGCAAGTTGCGGGATTCCTTGGGTTACAACTTGTAAAGGTGTTAGTCTGGAGTGCTGATGCACTTGCTGAAGCTTTTATGTGAGTGAGGAATAAATTTTTGACTTTGTTACCATAGGATAACCCAATCTTATTTAAATAAATCACATATTGCAGTGCCAACGGTACAATCCCCAACAGCTTCAGCATAATCCTGAAGAATTCTGACAGAGCCAGGTTTGCTTATCTGTCCATCTCTGGACTAATCAATGTAGACAGAAGAATAGAAGACTATGGTTGACTCAATCTAAATCATGTGCACACTTATCTGAATAGGTCAGTTACAGGAAGAAGGGGATAGGATTGCACAGACCTGGCCACTATTGGGAGTCATGAAGATGTCCCAATTTGTGGCTACTTTATTAAGACAAACAAGAAGATGCTAATAAACATAAACATTAAAATTATTGGAAATAAAAAAACTGATAAATAAGCCCAACCGTTCTTTTGCTGAAAGAGCAAATAAAGTAGATAAGCCTCTAGATTTGTCAAGAAAGGAGAAACTTGAATACAGAATTAGAAATGAGACATGAGAAAAAGGATGTCAACCACCACAAAATCTGAGGAGTCAGATTTATGCTAATATGTTTGAAAAAACTTTATTTGAAAGATGTTTATAATAATAAATAAAAGGAAATTACTAAGAAAGTTTTGAAAAAGAGAGATAGAGGGGCATGATTTTTCTACTTATTGTTAAAACATACAAAATCATAAGTAATTATATTCATATAGAAATTACTGGATTCATTTTTATTGTAAGACATCTATCCAATCTATGATTATTATTTTTATAGCATAGATCTATAGATCTATAGTGCTCTTTTAAGCACACAATTTGAATTTGTATTTCATTTGTCATACATATAAGTTATCATTCAATAGACATAATATTTTTAGCCAATTTCAAGACTGCTAATCTGTTTTTCCTATATCTTTATCATTTTAGAAGTTATTTTAAAATTTTATCTTGCTTTTTCCATGGAACTTACCACCATTTGATATATTACAAATTTGATCTTTTGTTTAGTGATTTGTTTTTGAGATTCATCTATGTTTCTATAGGTAGCAACAGTTTATTTATTTTTATTAATATATACTATTCCATTAAATAAAGACACTTCAATTTATCCATTCTCCATGGATGGAGATTTGGAATATTTCCAGTGTTTGTGGTTATTATAAATAATGCTTCTATGAATATCATCATATAATGTAAATGAGTACACATAAGCTTGCATTTCTGTAAGGTATATACCTAGGAATATAATTGACAGGTAATAGGTTACAGGTATCTTCAACTATACTGGGAAAAATTCAACTTATTTTCCAAAGTGGTTGTATTTGATTTTAAAGAAATTTAGCAGAGGTGTAGCAATAGCTGATTGTGGTCTTAATATGCTACCCTAAGATTGCATCTTTATTAGCTATTTAAATATCCTCCTTTCTGAAGTGCCTATTCACCTTTTTAGTCTTGGTCATCTGACAATGAGATATCATCTCACACCAGTTAGAATGGCTACTATTAAAAAGTCAAAAAACAACAGATGTTGGTGAAGTTGTGGAGAAAAGGGAATGCTTGTCTGGTGGGAATGTAAGTTAGTTCAATTCCTGTGAAAAGTTGTTTGGAGCTTTCTCAAAGAATTAAAAATTAACCCAGAAATCCCACTACTGGTTATATACCCAAAGGAACACAACTTGCTCAACCAAAAGACACTTGCTTATGTATGTTGATTGTACTATTGACTGCACTATTTACAACAGCAAAAACATGGGAACAACCTAGGTGCCCACCAATAGTGGACTGGACTAATACAAACACACAATGGAATACTACACAACCATAAAGAGAATGAAATGATGGCATTTGCAGCAACGTGGACGCAGAAAGAGGCCATCATTTTAAGTGAATTATCACAGAAGCGGAAAACTGAATACTGTGTGTTCTTACTTATAAGCGAAAGTTAAACATTGGGCATACATGGGCACAAGTATGGGATAACAGATATTGGGAGCTACTAAAGGGGGAAGAGAGAGAGAATACATGTCAGAAAAGCATCCATTGAGTACCATGCTCACCACTTGAGGGGGCACATTCCTGAGAAGTTCAAACCTTATTATAATGAAATAACCCTGTATAACAAACCTGCATACATACTCCTTGAATCTATAATTATATTTTAAAAAATTAATAGGAGAGGGAGAACAGCTCTTCATTATAGAAGAATCCTAATTTTAAAATGTAGAAGGAATGAAGAAATAAAAAAAATCACCATTTGAGAAATACTACAATAATATTTGTTGTAGGCAGTCTCCTGATGGATGCTAACATGAGTGGATAAAAAAATAGGATATTTTCTTTGTCTAATTATTTTCCCCAAATATTTATTAATCACAAATGGAAAAATAGTAACTTTATATAGGAGAAACCCAGTGGGCACCACCTTTACCAGGTGACCACAGTTAACATCACAGGTAATAAGACACATTGATATCATTCACTCCCTTGAATAATGAACAGAAAACTGAGGAACACCATGAACATGTAGTCTTGCCAAAAATGCATAACCTCAATATAACCATAAGAAATCAATCAGACAATCCCAAATTGAAGGACTTTGTATAGAACAAATGGCTAGTATCTTTAAAAATGCCAAGGCCATGAAAAACAAGGAAACATCGAGAAATTGTCACAAATTGGAAGAAGCTAGGGGCACATAATGTCTAAATACAATGTGGAACTCTGGATTGACTCTCAGAGAAAGGATATTTGTGGAAAAACTGGTGAAATTTAATAAGGTCTGTAGTGTGGTTAATGGTATTGTACCAATATTCAGTCTTGTTTTGACCATTGCCCTGTGACTGTGGAACACAGGCACACAAAGGAAATCTGGGTGAAGGAAATCTCTCCATACTATTGATTTTTAAAATAATTTTTCTGTAACTCTAAAATTATTTTTGAAAAACACATTAAAATTTTGGGGGCTTTTTTTTTTTGAGTGGGAGTCTGACTCTGTTGCCCAGGCTGGAGTGCAGTGGCACACTCACTGGCCACCTCAGCATCGACCTGCTGGGCTCTGGTGGTCCTTCTGCCTCAGTCTTCCTAGTAGCTGGAACTACAGGTGTGTGCTAACATGCCCGGATAATTTTTGATTTATTGTAGAGAAAATGTCTTGCCAAGTTGCCTGGGCTGGTCTAGAACCCATGGGCTCAGGCAATCCACTGCCTTGGCCTCCCAAAGTGCTGGGATTACAGGCTGAGACAGGTTTAAGATGGCGATGGGTGTGTAAATGTCTGATTGAGTGGAGACTGGGAAGGAGAGACCTGAGCTCTCTTGCTCAGGCGGCTGCCCTGCGCAGCTGCTCGCAACCCAGCATGCTCTATGGCCCAGAGGCAGGCACCATGTTTGCAGCATCACCCAGAAAGGAAAAAACAAGGACTAATTAGAAAGAGGGGAAGAAGCATGAGGGGGCAAAAAGCCCCGGAATTTATGTATAAAAAATTGTATATTCTTACATGCTAAACTTCAGTCACCTCACAAGTACTCTTCGCTTAATGCAATACACCTATTGAGATGCTTATTTTATGGCTCAAAACAGTTTTCGAACTTGGCAGATTTTTTTAAACATATTTTTTATTTTAAAATTGTGAGGTACAGTTAAGGGTTAGGTATACAAATATGCATTGTGCAGGTACCCTTGTTGATGAGGTGTGCTCCCCAGTCCCCAGACAGATATTGACTACCATTAGTCCCACCTCCCTAAACCTCCCTCCCTCTCCCACCATAGTTTCCAGCCACTGTCAATCCTTTTCTTATAGTAATTCGATAGTTGTCCAAGGTCCACTTATGAGTGAGAACATGTGATACTCAGATCTTTGTTTCCCAACAGCAGACCAGACAATAAATTACACATCGTTGGGAAGAAAACGAGACTGAATTGTCTGCTCAAATAGTAAAACAGCAGGTGGAAGACGTCCAACAAATTACTTCTGCACATGTATTGATGAACCTGTAATGCATGTTGGTGACTGTTTCACATGTTACCAAACATTAGAAAAATTGAAGATAACAAATTTTGATTTTTGTCATAAGTCCCTCAATAGCCAAGACTGTATTATAAACCAAATATCATTACAATAAAATAATTAGTTCCAATACTAAAAACAAAACAAAACAAAACAAAAAAAAAACAAGGACTAAAACGAGTGAGGATCACCCGCAGCTGCTGCCACCTGCCGCTGCAGCCTTCATCCCAGATCAGACACCAGCAATGGGAACTGTGAGAAAATATACCAGAGAACTCCATCTGGAGTCCCAGCCAAGGGGACCCAGATGCTTCAGTCTCCAACCAAAGCATTTGTGGTCACCCACTGCAGCTGAAGAACCTAGCCCCAGATCACAGCAGATGAATGGCAGTGAGTTTTAAAGTTACCTGGCACCCTTTTTTCCAGTGATCTGTGATAAGCATGAGTCAGGTAGGTAACATTCTGAGCAACACACCCACAGAGAGCTGAACATAAGCAGATCAGCTGGGGGCAGTTCACAGCCACTCCCCCTCCCACAACTACATGGCACATGGGGTGAACAGAGGGTCAGGTTTGAAGCATTTGTGGTCTGCACTGCAACCTAAGATACCAGCCCCAGCTCACAGTGGATGAGTGGAGGTGAGTTTTAAAGTGACCCTGCACCCTTTTCCCAGTGATTGGCAAGATGTGTGACTCAGGCAGGCAACGTTATGATCAGCACACACAGAGAGGACTAAACTAGGCAGATCAACTGAAGGCACCTCCCAGCATCCCCCCCTACTGCAGGGGATGAACAGGGGGACAGATTTAGAAGTCAGAAACTCCTTCCTTCTGAAACTCTTCCCCTCTGCTGGGAGCTAAGAGAAGCAGTGCACGGGTCATGCCTCCAAGAAACCCAAAGTCTTGAAACTGCCAAAAGAGGGTGCTCAAGGATTACAAAGTGTGTGTGTGTGTGTGTGTGTGTGTGTGTGTGTGTCTACTTGTGTGTGATGCTACTTTTTAAAATATATATATACCTTTTGGGAGTGGGCATTTCATTCTGTTTTACCTCTTCTTCTTTCTTTCCAATAAGGGTATATATGAGTGTGAAAATTTCCTCATATTATTTGTTTTAGTTTGTTTGGAGTTTTTGTTTGATTGTGTGCTGTTTCTTTCTTTGTTTGTTTTTGATTTTTAAATTTTATTTTGTTTTTGTTCCTATTTTGGTTTTTTTCTCCCTCTTTCTTTTTCTCTCTCTTTTTGCTTATCTCTCTGCTTGTAGGTTTGTATCTTTTTCCTTCTCTCCTTTGTTCTCTCCACTGTCATCCCCTCCACATTCTCTTTATTAACTCCCTTTTCTTCCTTATTTTATACCCATGGGATATACATGTGCTCCCGTTGTATGGAGATACTGTAAGGTGGTGGGAAGTGGACCCCTGGGGACCCACATACCAATCATCAAACATTGTGATTGCCAGACAACTTTTGAATCTTAGCAGCCCCTAACACACCTCATTCAAATCTGAAATCTGCAAGGGAGCAACATAGCTTCCCACCTCCAACCTGGCTCCAACAACAAACTAGTCCAGAGGTTTTACTCAAAGGAGAATAGAGCATTGAGCAAAAAAAAGTGAAAACTACTCCCTTTCTTACTGAGCAATGGAAGTAAAGAAAAAAGAAAAACCCACAACAACTGAAGAAACATCAAAGAAGAAACACAGGTACCACACAAAGTCCAAAGAGGATAGTCCACGAATATATAGACTGGAACTCAAAAAATGAAGAGCACCCAGATTGACAGGTCTCAGATCACAAATGCGGAGATCAAGGAATGGTTGGAAAAGATGAACAAGAGTCAAGAAAAGCAAGACAAACACATGAAAGAACTGATGGCTGGTATGCAAACTATCAAGAATTCAGCAAATGAAATAAATTATAAGCTGACAAGCATGGAAAGCAGAATTAACCAGGCAGAAAAAAGAATCTCAGAACTTGAAGACCAAAATCTGGAACTAATTCTATCTGTTAAAAACAAGGACATAAAGCTTAAAAAGATGAAACAAAGTCTTCAGAAGATGTTCAACTATATTAAGAGATTGAACCTAAGACTTCTAGGTATCCCTGAAGCAGATAAGGAGAAAGAGAGTAGCCTGGAACAAACATTCTGAGATGTCATGAAAGAAAAGTTCCAGCATCTCATCAGAGACATGGCAATCCCAACAGAAGAGATACAGAGAACCCCTGCAAAGCTTCAAATAAGAAGACCAACTTCTAGGCATACAGAAATTTGCTTACGAAAAGTAGGTATAAAAGAAAAAATCTTAAAAGCCACAAGACAGAAAGGTCAGACTACTACTGGAGAAGAACAATTAGAATAGCAGCAGACATCTACAGAAACACTACAGGCTAGAAGAGATTAGAGTTCTATCCTCAAAATACTCAAGGATAAACAGTTCCAACCAAGAATTTCCTACTCAGCTGAGCTAAGCTTTATCAGTGATGGAGAATTAAAATCCTTCCCAGACATTCAATCCCTAAGAGTGTATGCTGCCTCCAGATCAGTTTTATAAGAGACACTTAAGAAAGTATTAAGCACAGAAGAAAAGAAAAAAGAACAACCACATTCCTCCCAAGAATACAAGAAAGCAAATAACCAATAAAGTATGCATCATGGCTGCAAGATTGAAAACACACACATAAATCAACCCCCAAATCAAAAGAAAATCAACAAATAAGCAATTAAACAACAACAAAGTCTGTAAGAGTCTCATGACAGGGACAAACTCTCACATTTCAATAAATCTGCCTGAATGTGAACGGATTAAATGCAACTCTGGAAAGGCATACAATGGAAAATTAGATTTAAAAAATGATGCAATAATATACTGTCTTCAGAAGACACATCTCACCAGAAGGGACACTCATAAACTCAAAGTCAGAGAATGGAAAACAAATTTTCAGACAAATGGAACACAAAAGAAAGCAGGAGTCACAATATTAATATCAGACAAAATAACCTTTAAGCTATCAAAATTGTAAAAAGATAGCAGAAGGACACTACATAATGACAAAAGATTCAATTCATCAACAAGAAATATCCATCCTTAACATATATGTTCCAAACACAGGAGCACTAACTTTTATAACAGTTATCAAATAAACTAAAAACAGCTATTGACTCTAACACTATCACAACTGGGGACTTAAATACCCCACTGTCAACGCTAGATAGATCATCAAGGCAAAAAATCGACAAGAAGATCTGGAACCTCAACTTGACCAAATGGACCTAATAAATATCTATAGAACACTCCACCCAACAACCACAGACTATACATTCTACTCATCACCACATGGAACATACTCCAAGATCAACCGCATCCTTGGTCATAAAATAAGTATAAACAAATTTCATAGATCAAAATATTGTCATTCACCTTCTCAGATCACAGTGGGATAAAAATAAATATCAACACTAACAAGTCTCCCCCCAAACCCACAAAGACATGAACACTAAACAGCATGATGTTAAACAATGTCTGGGTCAATGTGGAAATCAAAAAGGAAATTAAAAGATTCCTGGAAACATATAAAAACAAAGAAACATCTTACCAAAACCTCTGGGATGCCATGAAAACTGTACTAAGAGGGGAATTCATATTTCTAAGAATACATATAAAGAAGATGGTATCACAAGTTAACAGCCTAACAAGTCACCTAAGGGAACTGGAAAAACAAGACCACTAAAACCCTAACTTCAGGAGAAGAGTCTGGATCACCAAAATAAAAGTCCAAATATGGGACATAGACCAGAAAAATATCATAGAAAAAAACAATGAACAGAAAACTGGTTCTTTGAAAGGATAAATAAGACTGAGGAGCCACAAGCCAGATTGACCAAGAAAAAGAGATAAAAACTCAAATAAACACAATCAGAAATGGAAAAGATCAAGTCACAACTGACCCTGAAGAAATACAAAAGATTATCAGAGATTACTATGTATATGTCTACAAAACAAACTTGAAAACCTAAGTAAAATGGAAGGCTTTCCTCCCAAGGTTGAAACAAGAAGAAATCAAAACTCTAAATAAACCAATAACAACACAGGAAATTGACTTCATCATAAGAAAACTACCCACCAAAAAAAAGTCCCAGATTAGACAGTTTTCCAGCAGAATTCTACAAAACATACAAGGAGGAGCTGTTACCAATTCTACTGAAAGTATTCCAGGCAATTGAGAAAGATGGAACTCTCCCCAAATCATTTTATGAAGCTAGCATCACATTGATACCCAAACCAGGTAAAGATCCAACAAAGAAAGAAAGCTACATGCCAATATCCTTGGAGAATATGGATGCAAAAATTCTCAAAAAGATCCTTCCAAACCAGATCCAACAACATATCTCAAAAATCATCCACCATGACCAAGTAGGCTTCATCCCCAGGGTGCAGGGCTGGTTCAACATCGGCAAGACCATAAACATAATTAAATGTATAAACAGATGTAAAAACAAGGATTGTATGATATATCGTTAGATGCAGAAAAACTTTTAATAAAATCCAGCATCACTTCTAGATAAAAACACTTGAACACCTAGGTATAGATGGAACATACTTCATCTGTGAGAAAGAGCCATCTATGAGAAACCCAAAGCCAACATACTCCTAAACAGACAGAAATTGGAAGCATTTCCTCTGAAAAACAGAACAAGACAAAGGTGTCTACTCTCACCCCTTCTGTTTAACATAGTATTGGAATTCTTAGCTTGAGCAATTAGACAAGAGAAGGAAATCAAGAGTATCCAAATAGGAAAAGAGGAAGTTAAGGAATCCCTCTTTGTGGATGACATAATCCTATACCTTGAAACCCCAAGAGAAGCTGTCAAAAACCTCCTTACATTGATAAAGGACTTTGGCAAAGTCTCATAGTATAAAATAAATGTTCAAAAGACATTCCTATATAGCAACAATAAACAAACAGAAACCCAAATAAAAATCACAATCCCATTCACAATAGTCACACACAAAAAAATGAAATACCTAGACATCTTCCTAACCAAAGAAGTGAAAGACTTTTACAATGAAAACTGTAAAACACTGCTCAAAGAAATCAAAGATGACACAAGCAAATGGAAAAACATTCCATGCTCATGGATTGGAAGAATCAACATTGCTAAGATGTCCATCCTACCAAAGACAATCTGTAGATTTAACACAATGCCCATTAAATTCCCAACATCCTTCTTCTCAGACCTGGAAATGACAATACATAAATTCATATGGAAAAATAAAAGACCACAAATAGCCAAAACAGTCCTTAGTAAAAGAAACAAAGTGGGAGGTATCACACTTCTAGACTACAAGCTCTATTACAATAAGCTACAATAATCAGAATAGCTGAGTATTGGTACAAGAACAGGCATATAGACCTATGGAACAAGATAGAGACTCTGGAAGCAAAACTTTAATTCCTCAACCAACTCATCTTTGACAAAGCCTCCACCACCAACCAATGGGGAGAAGAGAACCTATTCAGTAAGTGGTGCTGGGAAAATGACTGACCACATGTGGAAGACTGAAATAGGACCTCTACCTATCACCATACACAAAAATCAATGCTGAATGGATCAAAGACCTAAATGTAAAATCTCAACGTATAAGAATCCTAGAAGAAAATGTAGGAAACATCCTTATGGAAATTGGAATAGGCAACTAATTCCTGATCAACTCTCCAAAAGCAAATGCCATAAAAGATAAGATAGACAAGTGGGGTCTCATCAGACTGAAAAGCTTCTATAAAGTCAAAGAAACCATCAAGACTGTTGGGAGACAGACCACAGAATGAGAAAAAATATTTGCCATCTATAAATCAAACAGAGGCCTAACATCCAGGATCTACAAGGAACTCAAACATGCTAGAAAGAAAACGAACAAGCAATTCTATTAGAAAATGGGCAAGATACATGAATAGACACTTCTCAGAAGAAGACATATGAGTATCCAATACATACATGGAAAAATGCTCAGCCTCACTAATCATCAATACTGATTAGTAATCATCATACTGATATACAGCCTAACACCAGTCAGGATGATCATCATTAGTAACTCTAAAAACAACAGATCCAGGAGAGGATCTGGGGAAAAGGGAACACTTCTAAACTGTTGGTGGGAATGTAAACTATTATAATCTCTATGGAAAACAGTGTGGTGATTTCTAAAAGATCTAAAAATCAACCTTCCATATGATTCAGCAATCCCCCTTTTGGGAATATACCCAGAGGAACTCAAATCATTCTATGAAAAAGACACCTGCACATGAATGTTTACTGCAGCATTATTCACAATAGCAAAAACAGAAACCAACCACATTATTCATCCAAAGTGTACTGGATAAAGAAAATGTGGTACATTTACATGATGGAATATTATGCAGCCATAAAGAAAAACAAAATTATGAACTTTGCAGCAACCTGGATGGAATTTGAGTCTATAATATTCAATGATTTATAACAAAGATCTGAGTACTACATGTACTTACTCATAAGTGGACCCTGAACATTTATCACAATACTATAAGAAAGGATTTGCAGTAGTGGGACTCTGCCGGGGGGGGGCACATAATATATAATAAGAGTACCCTCACTTTACCTGTATTATGGCCACATATGTACCTAACCCTGAATCGTACCCCACATTTTTTAAATTTAAAAAAAATTTGGTTTGAGGTTCTGGTAAGATGGTGACAGCATAGGTGGATTTGTGAGATTCTCCAAACGTGAGTTCCCAAAAAGACTCTTACTTTTATTCCCCCACATCCCCGCCCACCACCAGCCACACTGATTTGAGATCTGGGGACCTTCGGTCCCAAGCAGGGTCAGATATTGTGGCCTCCGGCTGCTGCTGCTCCACTATATGTGACTCCTGCTGCACGGGAGTCCTGGGTCTCGGCTCCCTTCCAAGCTACATTGTCTCACCCAGCACCCAGCACCAAGCTGCTGGTCAACCAGGGGGGCTCGGGGCACACGCCCCTCAGAGATACCAGTCCCATTTCTGGCTGAAGTACCCTGTGAGGGACCCAGGGCCAATCTCACCACCCACCACCTGCCCCTTGGAGCTTTGGATTTCTGAAGCTCTGGGCCTACCCTGGCTGAGGCACTCAGTGTGTGATGAGGTGCTGATCAGAGGCTCTCAGCTCCAGAGGAGGGAACTCCCAACCCCCTCCTCCACCCCAGCCTGCTGGTGGCATCCCAGATCCATCACCCAGCTGTGCAGCTGATCCCTGATACCTCCCACTCCAGCACAGTCCATCACAGTGGAACACACAGGGACCCAGACAAGCAAAGATCCACGAAAGTGAAGCTGCCACCTCGGCCATTCTCCAGGCAGAGATTTGCATTGCCCTGTCCACCTATCAACAGCCTCCACCTTGGTTCCTAAGGTAACATTGCTAAACAGGAGACAGAGCCACTCTCCTGCTGAATCAGACAAAGGCAATGTACAGACCTCCCAGGCAGCAGGCTAAAAAAAAAAACCCAAGCTACCAGTAAATCTAGCTGCCTGCAAGGAAAACAAAGGGGAGAGGCAGGAGATCAGAGCTGAAGAGACACTCGGGAAAGATTCCGGAGCTAGTCTGATCTCTTATTTTGACTTTTGATTTTATCATTTTGACTGTTTGTTTTGTTCACTTTTGTTCACTTTCTGACTTAACCTATCTGTTTCATGATTTTATTGGTCTGTCTCTGTGTAGCTACCAGTATCCTTTAGGGAATTTGGCTCACATGTTTTTTTCACTTCTCTCCAGCCTATGTCTCTTTTTCACCTGTTAGTTGGTGTGTATGTCTGTTTTCCCTCTCTCTCTCTCCTCTCTTTTTAACTTCCTATTGACCACCCCCCTCCATTATTTTCCTCTTTTGTACCTCCTTCTGATCCAGGGACCAAACCTACATACTGCTCAACAGACAGATTGTAAGGCAATGGGAAATAGGTTCAGTGTGCTCATACACCTGTGGGTGGATGCTTGAATCAGCATATAGATCCTGAATCACAGCCTCCCCCTCAATTAAACCTCAAAACTGCAATAAGTACAGCCTGCGGCCCACAGTCCAACCTCAAAAGTGAACAAAGCCAGAGGACCCTCATAAGGAAGAACAGGAAATTGCACAAGTGAAACAAAAGCAACCCCACCTTCCCTGAAAAGCAGAATTAAATAAGGGGAGGAAAGGGGGAGAGAGAGAAAAATCTACACAAATGAAGAAAAACCAAAAGAAGAATATGGGTCTCTCCCAGACACCTGGGAGGGAAGACACTGAGAAAACTGACTTCAGAATGAAAACAATGAAAAGCCCTCAGAATGACTGGTCCCAAACTACAAACCTAGATATCAAGACATTAATGAAGAGATTAAAAAGAATTGAGGAGAGACAAGAAGAAACTAGGAGGGAGCTGATATCTGAGATAACAATAATAAAGAATACTGTGAATGAAATAAATAACAAACTGATAAGCATGGAAAGCAGAATTACACAAGCAGAAGAAAGAATCTCAGAGCTTGAGGACCAAAACACAGAACTAACCCAAACTCTTAAAAACACAGAAAAAAAGCTCAAAAAGACAGAACAAAACTTTCAAGAGATGAGCAATTGCTTCAAGAGACCGAATCTAAGAGCAATTGGCCTTCGTGAGGCAGAAAGAGAGACAGAGACCACACTGGAACAAACTTTCCATGAGATCATTCAAGAAAACTTCCCTTATCTAAATCATGATGCAAAAATTCAAACACAAGAGATTCAGAGAACCCCGGCAAGACAACAAATGAGAAGACCAACACCTAGACACATTAATAATTTGCTTAAAGAAAGTAGGCATAAAAGAAAAAAATCCTAAAGGCAGCAAGAGAAAAAGGACAGATCACCTACCATGGAAGATCAATTAGAATAGCCGCAGATTTATCTACAGAATCCCTGCAGGCTAGGAGAGCTTGGAGCCCTATCTTCAAAGTCCTAAAAGATAAACAATTTCAACCAAGAGTAACCTACCTGGCCAAGTTAAGCTTCATCAGCGAAGGAGAATTGAAATCTTTCCCAGATATCCAATCCCTAAGAACGTACACTGCAACCAAACCACCTCTACATGAAACACTTAAGAAAGTACTAAACACAGAAGAAAAGGAAAAAAGAACAACGTTCTTCACAAGAGTACAGGAAAAAGAATAAAATACACACGACCCAACCCCAAAACCAAAAGAAAGACAAAAAACCAAGGGAAGA
>NW_007260468.1:28826-36211 GCF_000164805.1 Carlito syrichta
CTGCCTTCAAGAGACCCATCTCACTAGAAAGGACATGCACAGACTCAAAGTAAGAGGATGTGAAACAAATGTTCAGGAGAATGGAACACAAAAGAAAGGAGGAGTCACGAGCCTAATTTCAGACAAAATATCATTTAAGCTATCAAATATTAAAAAAGATACAGAAGGCCACTACATAATGATAAAATGTTCACTCATCAACAAGAAATATCTATCCTAAACATATATGCACCCAACATAGGTGCTCCAACTTTCATACAGCAACTTCTAGGAAAACAAAGGAAGGATATTGATTCTAAGACCATCATAACTGGGGACTATAATACCCCACTCACCACCCTAGACAGATCATCAGGACAAAAAAATCACCAATGAGATTCAGAACCTCAATTTGACTCTCGACCAAATGGACTTCATTGAAACACTCCATCCAAAGACCACAAAATACACATTCTACTCATCACCGCCTAGAATGTATTCTAAGATTGACCACATAATTGGCCATAAGTCAAGCATAAGCAAATTTAAAAGGACCAAAATTTTACCATGCACCTTCTCGGAGCACAGTGGAATAAAAATAAACATTAACACCAAGGTCCCCCCAAAACCCACAAAGACATGGACACTAAACAGCATGATGCCAAACAACTCCTGGATCAATGATGAAATCAAAACAGAGATCAAAAGATACCTGGAAACAAATGAAAATGAAGAAACATCTTACCAAAATCTCTGGGATGCCATGAAACCTGTAGCAAGAGGGGTAATTTATATCCCTACAAACGCACATGAAGAAGATGGAAGGATCGGGATCACAAATTTACAGCCTAACGAAGCTGGAAAAGCAAGACCACAAAAACCCTAATTCCAGCAGAAGAATCCAGATCACCAAAATAAAAACCCAAATCCAGGATATAGAAGACAAAAAGATAATACAAAAAAATCAATGAAAGAAACAGCTGGTTCTTGGAAAGGATAAACAAGATCGATGGTCCCCTAGCGAGAGTGACCAAGAAAAAGAGAAAAAATCCAAATAAGCACAATCAGAAACACAGATGAAGTCACATCTGACCCTGAAGAATACAAAAGATCATTAGAGACTACTATCTACACTAGTATGGAAACAAACGTGAAAACCTCAAGGAAATGGAGGAGTTTCTGTCATCACACAACCTGCCTAGGTTAAAACAAGAAGAAATTGAGACCCTAAATAGACCAATAACAATCAAGGAAATTGACTACATAATAAGAAAACTACCTACAAAAAAATCCCTGGACCAGATGACATTCCAGCAAAATTCTACAAGATATTTAAGGAGGAGCTGATTCCAATCCTATTGAAGGTATTTCAGGCAATTGAGAATGATGGATCTCTCCCCAAATCATTTGACAAAGCTAGCATCACATAGATACCCAAGCTAGGTAAAGACTCAACAAAGTAAGAGAACTACAGGTCAGTATCTTTGATAAACATAGATGCTAAAATTCTCAACAAGATCCTAGCAAACCGGATTCAGCAACACACCTCAAGAATCATCCATCATGACCAAGTAGACTTCATCCCTGGGATGCAAGCCTGGCTCAACATTCATAAAATCATAAATGTAATTAAATACATCAACAGATGTCAAAACAAAAACCACATGATTATATCATTAGAGGCAGAAAAAGCTTTTGATAAAATCCAGCACCCCTTCTTGATAAAAACCCTCAAACATCTAGGCATATGGGGAACAGATCTCAAAATAGTAAAAGCCATCTACGAGAAACCCACAGCCAGCATACTCCTAAATGGACAAAAATTGGAATCATTTCCCCTGAAAACTGGAACAAGACAAGGATGCCCACTCTCACCTCTCCTGTTCAATATAGTATTGGAAGTCCTGGCTAGAGCAATCAGAGAAGAGAAGGCAATCAGGGGTATCCAGATAGGAAAAGAGGAAGTCAAGTTATCTCTCTTTGCAGATGACATGATTGTGTACCTTGAAAACCCTAGAGAATCTGTCAAAAACCTCCTTACACTGTTAAAGGCCTTTGGCAAACTCTCAGGAAATATAAGAAATGTGCAAAAGACAATCACATTTATTTACACCAATAATAAACAAACAGAAACCCAAATAAAAAACACAATTCCATTCACAATAGCCATTAAAAAAATGAAATACCTTGGCATCTTCCTAACTAGAGACGTGAAAGACCTTTAGAATTATAACTACAAAACTCTACTCAAAGAAGTCAAGGATGACACAAACAAGTGGAAAAATATCCCATGCCCATGGGTTGGAAGAATAACATTGTGAAAATGTCCATCTTACCTAAGGCAATCTACAGATGCAATACCTATCAAATTACCAGCAACATTCTTCTCAGACCTAGAAAAAACAACACAGGAATTCATATGGAAACACAAATGACCAAGAATAGCCAGAACTATCCTCAGTAAATAAAACAAAGCAGCCAGTATCACATTACCAGACTTCAAACTTCACTATAAAGCTACATTCATCAAAACAGCTTGGTACTGGTGTAGGTACAGGCATATAGATCAATGGAATAGAATTGAGATCCCAGAAGCAAAACCTCAATTTCTCAGCCAACTCATTTTCGACAAAGCCTCCACCACCTACCACTGGGGAGAGGAGAACCTATTCAGTAAATGGTGTTGGGAAAACTGACTGACCACATGTAGAAGATTTTAACAGGACCCCTATATATCTCCATAAACAAAAAGTAACTCAAATGGATCAGAGACCTAAATGTAAAACCTCAAACCATAAGACCCTTAGAAAATGAAGGACATACCCTCATGGAAATTGGAACTGGCATCCAATTCCTGAACAAAACCTGAAACCCACAGGTCATAAGAGATAAGATAGACAGTGGGACCTCATTAAACTGACAAGCTTCTGCAAAACCAAAGAAACCATCAAGAGAGCAGGGAGACAGCCTACAGACTGGGAAAAAGTATTTGCCAACTCCAGGTCTAACAAAGGCTTAAAACATCTTGTATCTACCAGAAACTCAAAAGTGCTGAAAAGAAAAAAAGCAAACAATCCCATTATAAAATGGTCAAAAGATATGAACAGACACTTCATAAAGGAAGACATCTGAGCAGCTAACAGACACATGAAGAAATGTTCAACCTCAGTAATCATCAGGGAAATTCAAATCAAAACCACACTGAGATACCACGTAACTCCAATCAGAATGGCAATTATCAGTAACTCAAAAAATAACAGTTGCTGGAGAGGGTGTGGTGAAAAAGTAACACTTCTACACTGTTGGTGGGAGTGTAAACTATTGCAACCTCTGTGGAAAGCAGTGTGGCAATTCCTAAAAGCTCTAAATATCAACCTCCCATATGACCCTGAAATCTCCCTACTGGGAATATACCCTGAAGAACTCAAATCACTCTATCAAAAAGATACCTACACACGAATGTTTATCGCAGCATTGTTCACAATAGCAAGAACCTGGAAGCAACCATGCTGCCCATCAAAAGAGGACTGGATTAAAAAAATGTGGTCCATATACACGATAGAATACTACACAGCCATGAAAAAGAACAAAATCATAAATTTTGCAGCAACCTGGATGGAACTAGAGTCTATAATACTGAGTGACCTCTCACAGAAACAAAGATCTGAGTATCACATATTCTCACTCATATAGTGGACCTTGATTACCCAATGTATTACCATTAGAAAATGACTGACAGTGGTGGGAAACTATGGGGGAGAAGGGGAAGGGAGATGGGATTAATGGCAGGATGGGGAGACACCTTTTATCAACAAGGGTGCCAACGAAGCATATTTGTATACCTAACCCTTAACTGTACTCCACAATATCATAGTAACAAACATTGATTATAATAAAAATAAAATAAAAAAATAAGTACAGGGTTCAGTGTTAAAAAAAATTGTGTTCTTTATTCTTGAGGTCAGTTTGGTTACATTTTAAAAATAGGTTTATATTTTATTTTTTTAAGTATTATAAATTGTTCCTCTATTGTCTCCTGGCATATCACATTACTGTAAAAAATAAAATGAAAATCTATTTTTTTTTCCTGTTGTGACTTGGTCTTTTTGTCTAGATATGTAAAATATTTTCTTTTTTCCTTTTTCAACATTTGATACAATTACTAACTATGTCCAGATGTTGGCCATCCTGGACACATTTTTCAACATATAGTATGTTTTTTTAAATATGGAATTTTCAAATTTTGAGTTATTGTTTCAGTAAGGTTTCCCCAATGTTTTATTAAAAAATTGCAAGTGATCAGAAAAATTGAATGTTAAAGTAAACATCTATATATGCTTCATCTGTATTTGCTAATTATTAACATTTCACTACCATTGCTTAGTATCTCTGTTCATGTGTGTATGTGTATTTATTTATATATATTTTCCAAATGTTCTGAGAGTAAGTTGTTGATATGATGATACCTCATCCTTAAGTATTTCACCTGTTCACTCTGTTGCCCAGACTGGAATGCAGTGGCTGCTCCCGGCCACTGCAGCCTCAACCTGCTGGGCTCCAGCGATCCTTCCGCCTCAGCCTTCCAAGTATCTGGAACTACAGGCGCATGCTACCATGCTTGGCTAATTTTTTATTTATTGTAGAGATGAGTTCTCGCTGCCCAGGCGGGTCTCGAACCCGTGGGCTCAGGCAATCCACTCACCTCAGCCACCCAAAGGCGCGGGATTACAGGCTGGGCCACCGAGCCTGACTGGTTGTCACATTTCTTAATCGTCTTTAATCTAGAGCAGTTCCTGCAGCAATTACACAAGGCTGAACTATTGAAAGGACTCACATGAACCCCTAGGACATACTCTCAGAAGGCTTTAAGAAAGTGGAGGATATGGTACAGCAGGAAAAAGACAGCACAAATCAACATTAAAGAGGTTCAAGTCTTCTAGGTACAACTCCCAGGGTTCTAGGTCATATTGAGAGTGCTTCACCTTCAGATGATCAATTACCAAGATACATGCAAAGTGTCTGGTCTCATGTGCCATGATCTATCCCATGGCAGACTTTTATAGCCCCATGATCACATAGCCAAAACCAGCCTGTATGCCCAGGTCCCACAGAAGAAACCAAGAGAATGTAATAAACCCAATTAGTATCCATCACTCTCTATATTTTCTGAAACCAATGAGGTCAAACTGATACAGGTGTCCTCTGGTAACCTATCATAGAAACTATTGATTCAGGCATTCCTGGAGATAAGCTCAGAGTTGCAACAGACCAGCTGAATTGACCCTGTACTGATACTAACTTTTTTTTTCTTTTATAACATTGACATTTTTGAAGAGTCTAGACCATTTGTTTTTACCTTAAATTAGATTTGTTAAATTGCCTTTCATAACTTAATTCAGTGTTAAACTTTTTTGGCAAGAACATGATATAGGTGATTTTATGTCCGCCTCCATGCTTTGCCACAACAGTCACATGATGTCAGTTTGTCCATTATTGCGAATGTTAATTGTGATCACTCATTCGAGGTGGTGTCCACCCTAGTTCTTCATTTTAAAGTACTTTTTTCCATTGTAATGAATTATAACTGAGATTATGCTTAAAGTCTGTATGAATATCTTGTTTCCCAACACACTTTCCCCCAAGACATTTCACATACATTGATGATCCTTATGTGAATCAGTTATTATAAGGTAGATGCAAAATGGTGGTTTTTATTAGGTTGGCACAAAAAGTAATTGTGGCTTTTGCATTGTTGATATTTGGCATTTGATATTGGAAAACATTCTTAAATAAATGTGGCTGTTACACATCATTTTAATGCACATTTTTTGCTTTATGTTTTTTGCTAATGACTTATTACTTGCTGTTTATTTTATATTTATTTTAGACTATGGAAATGATTAGACAAAAAGCAAATTTGGGTGATTTTCTTATTCACTTTCAAAATGGTTTGTAAAGCAGCAGAGACAATTCCAAACATCAATAACACATGTGGCCCAGGAACTCCTAACAAATGTACAGTGCAATGGTGACTCAAAGTTTTGCAAAGGAGACAAGAGCCTTGAAGATCAGTAAAGTATGGCTGGGCACTGGAATTTGACAATGACCAGTGGAGAGCCATCACTGAAACTGATCCTCTTACAACTACATGAGAAGTTGCCGAAGAACTCAACATCTATCATTCTATGGTCATTTTGTATTTGAACCAAATTGGAAAGATGAAAAAGCTTGACAAATGCTTCATGAGTTGACCAAAAAAAAGAAATCATCATTTTTAAGTATTGTCTTATTCTACGCAACCACAATGAGCCATTTCTCCATTGGATTGTGATGTGTGATGAAAAGTGAATTGTATATGACAACTGCTGATGACCAGCTCAATGCTTGCACAGAGAAGAAGCTCCAAAGCATTTCCCCAAACTAAACTTGCTCCCAAAAACGGTCATGGTCATTGTTTGGTGGTCTGTTGCCGGTCTGATTCACTGGAGTTTTCTGAATTCCAACAAAACTATTACATATAAGTATGCTCAGCAAATCAATGTGATGAACTGAAAACTGCAATGTCTGCATTCAGCATTGGTCAACAGAAAGGGCCCAGTTCTGCTTCATGACAACATTCAACCGCATGTGACACCACAATGCTTCAAAAGTTGAATAAATTGGGCTATGAAGCTCTGCCTCATTTGCCATACTCACCTGACCTCTCTCGCCAACTGACTATCACTTCTTCAAGCATCTCAACAACTTTTTTCAGGGAAAATGCTTCCACAACCAGCAAGATGCAGAAAATGCTTTCTAAGAGTTCACTGAATCTCAAAGCATGAATTTTTAAATTATAGGGATGAACTTACTTCTTGTCAGCAAAAATGTGTTGATTGTAATGGTTCCTATTTTGATTAATAAAGATGTGTTTGATCCTAGTTATAATGGTTTAAAACTAAGGGTCCAAAACCAAAATTACGCTTGCACTAACCTAGTACAATTCTGTTATTCTTTTTATATTAGTAGTCTGAGTTATTTTGTAAAGCAGAGCTTTCTGTTTTCTTTTCCTTCCCTTTCTACCTTTTATGAGTGTCACTATGAACTTATTGCAGCTATTGATATTCTTAAAATTAAATGTATTAGAAGCCATAGTATTATCCTTTTTAATGTTTTATTTACTTTTTTTCAGTTTTTCTTTTTTTTTCATTAATCAGTATTTTTTATTATGGTTTTGTGGGGTACAGTTAAGGGTTAGGTGTACAATTACGTTTCATTCAGGCACCCTGTTGATAAGAGGTGTTTTCCCATCCCCCAACAGATATTTGCTACTGTTAATCCCATCCCCCTCCCCCCCAGAGTTTCCCAGTACCATCAGTCATTTTCTTATAGTATTGCATTGGATGTTCAAGGTCCATTATATGGAA
>NW_007260468.1:36349-37739 GCF_000164805.1 Carlito syrichta
TCTTGCTATTGTGAACAATGCTGAGATAAACATACGTGTGCAGGTATCTTTTTTATAGAGTGATTTGTGTTCTTCAGGGTATATTCCCAGTAGGGGGATTGCAGGGTCATATGGAAGGTCAATTTTTAGAGCTTTTAGGAATTGCTACACTGCTTTCCACAGAGGTTGCACTAGTTTACACTCCCACCAACAGTGTAGAAGTGTTCCCTTTTCACCACACCCTCTCCAGCAGCTGTTATTTTTTGCATTGTTGATAATTGCCATTCTGACTGGAGTTAGGTGGTATCTCAGTGTGGTTTTGATTTGCATCTCCCTGATGATTAGTGAGGTTGAGCATTTCTTCATGTGTTTGTTGGCTGCTCGGATGTCTTCTTTTGTGAAGTGTCTATTCATATCTTTTGCCCATTTTATAATGGGGTTGTTTGTTTTCTTCTTTTCAGTACATTTCAGTTCCTTGTAGATCCAGGATGTTAAGCCTTTGTCAGACCTAGAGTTGGCAAATACTTTTTCCCAGTCTGTAGACTGTCTCCTGCTCTCTTGATGGTTTCTTTGACTTTGCATAAGCTTGTCAGTTTAATAAGGTCCCATTTGTCTATCTTCTCTCTTAAGTCCTGTGGGTTTCAGGTTTTTGTACAGGAATTGGATGCCAGTTCCGATTTCAATGAGAGTATTTCCTTCCTTTTCTAAGGTTCTTATCGTTTGAGGTTTTACATTTAGGTCTCTGATCCATTTGGAGTTAATCTTTGTGCATGGGGATAGATAGGGGTCCTGTTTCAATCTTCTGCATGTGGTCAGTCAGTTTTCCCAGCACCATTTACTGAATAGGTTCTCCTCTCCCCATTGGTAGGTGGTGGGGGCTTTGTCGAAGACGAGTTGGTTGAGAAATTGAGGTTTTCCTTCTGGAATCTCAATTCTGTTCCATTAATCTATATGCCTGTTCCTGTACCAATACCAAGCTGTTTTGATGATTGTAGCTTTATAGTAAAGTTTGAAATCTGGTATTGTGATACCACCTGCTTTGTTTTTTTTGCTGAGGATTGTTCTGGCTATTCTTGCACGTTTGTGTTTCCATATGAATTCCTGTGTTGTTTTTTTCTAGGTCTGAGAAGAATGTTGTTGGTAATTTAATGGGTATTGCATTGAATTTGTAGATTGCCTTAGGTAAGATGGACATCTTCACAATGTTGATTCTTCCGATCCATGAGCATGGGATATTTTCCACTTGTTTATGTCAGCTTTGATTTCTTTGAGCAGTGTTTTGCAATTTTCATTGTAAAGGTCTTTCAGGTCTCTGGTTAGGAAGATGCCAAGGTATTTCATTTTTTTTGTGGCTATTGTGAATGGAACTGTGTTTTTTATTTGGGTTTCTGTTTGTTTATTATTGGTGGAA
>NW_007260468.1:37759-38159 GCF_000164805.1 Carlito syrichta
AGGATCTTGTTGAGAATTTTAGCATCTATGTTCATCAAAGATATTGGCCTGTAGTTCTCTTTCTTTGTTGGGTTTTTACCTGGCTTGGGTATTAATGTGATGTTAGCTTCATAAAATGATTTGGGGAGAGTTCCGTCTTTCTCAATAGCCTAGAATACCTTCAGTAGGATTGGTATAAGCTCCTCTTTAAATGTCTTGTAGAATCTGCTGGAAAGCCATCTGGTCCAGGGCTTTTTTTTTGTAGGTAGTTTTCTTATTACATAGTCAATTCCCTTGATTTTTATTGGTCTACTTAGGTTCTCATTTTCTTCTTGTTTCAACCTAGGCAGGTTGTGTGATGACAGAAAGTCCTCCATTTCTGAAAGGTTTTCAAGTTTGTTTCTATACAAGTGTACATAGT
>NW_007260469.1:0-13552 GCF_000164805.1 Carlito syrichta
TTACATCCAAATACGGCAATATGATACTGTTTTCTGGGTAACTGTCTTTAATTATCCCGAGGAACTTAAGGGATTTGTACTACCAGATACCCAAGTACACCTCTCAAGAGGACAAGAATGTTGCTGGAGTCCTGAAATGACTGATTCATAATACCGACAAGCCAAATATCACTGAAACATGAGACGAGCTAGAGTCTTTGATTCTTGTTTATACCGCAGAAAGACGCCCTGAGATTTTTTCAGATTGTGGACTAGTGTATCACAGATTCCTTATTTTTCTTTACTGAGGGGCCGTGTAATATCCTGTATATGATGACTTGTTTTCCCCAGAATCCTGTTTGGACACCCTGATTCTTGCTTTGCCATTAGCAAGATGTCATGTAGATATTGTGACTTAGGAACGGTGTAAAAGAGGTTTCTTAGTTCTCCTTAGCTAGAGATCATGTAGATTCTGCATATGAAGACTGCTATTACCTATGTTCCAACTTCTAAAGCCTGATTCTTGTTTAGTCCACAGCAGCTGGCCTGTTGATTTGAAGGACTGAGGACTGCTATAACACCAATTGTTTTTCTTCCTTGGCAAGGGGTTGTGTATTTTCCTGTATATTAGGACTCTCATTAGATACCTCCTGCTTCGAAACTCTGATTCTTTTTAGTACTTTCCAAAATGCTCTGTAGAATTTTGGGATTGAGGACTCGTGTAACTCAGATTCCTTATTCTTTCTTAGCAAAAGGTCATGTAGTTGCTTGTAAATAAGTACTCCATTTTCGAGATTCATGCTCGAAAACACCATGATTCGTGTTTAGCACATAGCAAGATGACTTAAGCTTTTTTGGGATTGAGGACATGAGTAACACAGATTCCTTATTCTTAATTAGTAATAGGCAGTGAATTTTCCTTTATGTGAGGACTCCCATTACCCAGATTCCTACTTCAAATACCTGATTCATGATTACGTCTTAGGAAGACGGCCTGTAGTTTTGGAGATTGAGGCTCATATAAGGAAGATTCCTTATACTTCTTTAGCAATATGACCTGTAATTTCCTATTTGTGACTACCTCCATTACCCAGATTCCTGCTTCAGACTGCAGGATGCCGAGAATTCCAGTTTTTTGGATATCAAGAGAAAGACATCCATAATGCTCTTTGGGAACTGGAATCCAAGATTCCTGGTTCCCCTTCACAAGGCCTCCCCAAAATGTGGAATACTCCAAACCCAAAAACCCAATTCCTTCCTGCCCACCCACAAGAATTTTCTGTAATTTGAGATCACCAGAGTCGATGAATTTTGTACCAATATACCTTTTGTTTCTGGGGAATATGATTATGGTCATAGATGGTCCCAGTAAACACAAGGATTTCTAGTGCCAAATCCTAGATTAAAACTATCAAGAGGACCAGAAAGATCCTGAGGATCTGTAATGACAGATTTCGCATATCCACGGAGCAAGTAGCTCTGAAAATGTAGGGGCCCAGAAGCCCAGATCGCTGATTAAACCGTATCAATAGGCCCTGTAGTTTCTTGAAAATGAGCTCTCCTAGAACCGTAATTTTTTTTTATTCTCAGTAAGATGCCCTGATTTTTCCTATCGATTTGGATTCCAAATTCAATATATCAAAAGACAGATGCCCAGAAATTTCCTAGGTTCGTGAATTTCATGATTCCTGGTTACCATTAAAAGTACGTAGTAAATATTGGCAAGTGCAAAACGCTTGTCCCTTCTCAAAATAAAAAAAGACAAAGAAGGGGAAGGATTACAGGTTTCCCTTAAGACCAGAGTTACCTCCAAAAATGGCAAGAAGATTCATTTTGTCCTGGAATCGGACCTTAGTTTTTTCTGAGGAACTTAACGGACTTGGAGTCCCCAATACCAGTTACAACTCTTAAGAGGACCAGAATGTTGCTGGAGTCCTGAAATGACCAATTCATAATATCCGAATGCTAAATTGCTTTGAAATATTTTGGGAGCTTGAAGAACTGTTTTGGGTTTGTCCCATAACAGACAAACTGGGAATTTTTTGGATTGAGGGCACGTACAACAATGATTCTTTATTCGTACTTAGTTGGAGGTCACGTAGTGTCCTGTATGTGAGGACTCTCTTTCCCTTGATTCCTTTTTCGAAACCCTGATTCTTGTTTAGCCCTGAGTAAGAACTCATGTAGATTTTTTGATAGAGAAACCGCGGAAAACAGATTTCTTCTCTTTTTTTAGCAAGAGGCCATGTAATTTCCTGTATATGAGGACTTCTATTACCTGCATTCATGCCTCGAATCCCTGATTCTTCTTTAGCCATCAACAGGATGCCATGCAGATCTTCAGGACTGAGGACTTGATAGAACCCAGATTCCTTATTTTAGCAACAGCCGTGCAGTTACCTGTATATGAGTACTCCTGTTCACAGATACATGCGTGGAAAGCTTAATTCTTTTTTAGATCATAGGAAGACGCCGCATACTTTTTTGGAAATTGAGAAAACATGTCTCCCACATTCTTTATTCTTTCTTAGGAAAAGTCCGTGCATTTGTCTGTATATGAGGATTTCATTTCCCTAGTTTATGCTTCAAAAACCCATATTCGTGTTTAGCCCTTAGTAAGAAACCCTGAAGTTTTATTGGGATGGAGGACACGTGTAAACAAGATTCCTTATTCTACTTTAGCAAAAGACAGTGCCGTTTCCTGTTTATGAGGACTGCCATTATCCAGTTTCCTACTCCAAAAACCTGATTATTGGTTACCTCTTAGCAAGATGCTCTGTTGGCTTATGGGATGGAGGACTCGTTTAAGCAAGATTCCTTATTCTTGCGTAGCAACAGGTCGTGTAGTGTTCTGTATCTGAGGACTCCCATTACTGAAATTCATGCTTCATTTTCAACAAGACGTAAAGATATTTCCTGGCGTCCTAAAGTTTAGTTGCTTGGATATGAAGAGAAAGACTCCCATAAAGTTCGTTAGGAATTGGAATCCAAGATTCCTGGTCCATTTTCAAAAGACACAACAAAAATGTGGCGACATAGAAGCCCAGATTGCTGTTTAAATCATATCAAGAGACCTTGTAGATTTAGGCGATAGAGAACTCCAAGCACCGGATTCCCTTTCCATTCTCAGCAAGATGCCCTGACTTTCCCTGTCCATGTGGATTCCAAAAGTCTGTATACAAAATGCAGATGCCCAGATGTTTCCGAGGGTCGTGGATTTCATGAATCCTGGTTACATTTTAATAATTCGTACTATTTGCCAACTGCAAAACCCTCGCCCCCTCTCCAAATAAAGTACAAACGGAAATTTAAGGATTACCAAGTTCATCATAAGAACAAATTACATCCAAATTCGGCAAAATGATACTTTTTTTTCCGGGAATCTGGCCTTAATTGTCGCAAGGAACCTAAGGGACTTGTACTACCAGATACCAGATTACAACTATCAAGAGGACCAGAATGTTGCTGGAGTCCTGAAATGACTGATTCATAATACCCACAAGCCAAATATCACTGAAACATGAGATGAGCTCGAAGTTTTTATTCTTGTTTATACCGCACCAAGACACCCTGAGAATTTTTTGTATTCTGGACTAGTGTATCACAGATTCCTTATTCTTCCTTAGCGAGGGACCGTGTAATGTCATGTATATGAGGACTCCCTTTCCCCAGAATCCTGTTTAGAAACTCTGATTCTTGTTTTGCCATTAACAAGATGTCATGTAGATAATCTGATGGAGGAACCGTGTAGAACAGGTTTCTTATTTTTCCTTAGCTAGAGATCGTATAGATTCTGTATATGAGGACTGCTGTTACCTTTGTTCCAGCTTCTAAACCCTGATTATTATTTAACCGACACCAGATGGCCTGTTGATTTTCCTGACTGAGGTAGGCTATAACCTCGATTCTTTTTCTTCATTAACAAGGGGCTGTGTATTTTCCTGTATAATAGGACGCTCATTAGATAAATCCTGCTTTGAAATTCTGATTTCTTTTTAACACTTTCCAAGATGCTCTGTAGGTTTTTGGAATTGAGGTCTCGTGTAACCCAGGTTCCTTATGCTATCTTAGCAAAAGGTATTGTTGTTGCCTGTAAATAAGGACTCCATTTCTCAGATTCAATCTCGAAGAGATCATGATTCGTGTTTAGCCCATAGCAAGATGGTCTTAAGCATTTTTGGGATTGAGGATCCGAGTAACGCAGATTCCTTATTCTTACTTAGCAATAGGCAGTGAAGTTTCCTGTATGTGAGGACACCCATTACTCAGATTCCTACTTCAAAAATCTGATTCGTGGTTACCATATAGGAAGACGGAACGCAGTTTTGGGACTGAGGACACATATAAGGAAGATTCCTTATACATCCTTACCAATATGACGTGCAGTTTCCTTTATAAGACGACCTCGACTACCCACCTTCCTGGTTCCCTCTGCAGGGTGCCAAGACAATTCCTGTAGACCCAGAATTCCAGTATTTTGTGTATCAAGAGAAAGACGTCCATAATGTTCTTTGGGAACTGGAATCCAAGATTCCTGGTTCCCCTTCACAAGACCTCCCCAAAATGTGGAATATTCCAAACCCAAAATCCCAATCCCTACCTGCCCACCCACAAGAATTTTCTGTACTTTTAGGTCACCTGAATCGAGGAATTTTGTACCAATATACCTTTTGATTCTGGGGAATATGATTATGGTCGTAGATTGTCCCAGAAAACTAAAGGATTTCTAGGGCCAAATCCTTGATTACAGCTAACAAGAGGACAAGAAACAGCCTGAGGATCTGTAATGACAGATTTATCATATCCTCGGAGCAACTAGCTCTGAAAATGTAGGGACCCAGAAGCCCAGATTGCTGATTAAAGCTTATCAAGAGGTCCTGTAGATTCCGGAAAATGAGAACTCCTAGAACCAAATTTCAATTTAATTTTCAGTAAGATGCCCTGAGTTTTCCTGTCTCTTTGGATTCCAAATTCAGTATTTCAAAAACAGATGCCCAGAAGTTTCCGAGGTTCGTGGATTCCATGATTCCTGGTTACCATTAAAAGTACGTAGTAAACATTTGGCAAGTGCAAAACCCTTGTCCTGTATCAAAATAAAAAGAGACACGGAAGGGGAAGGATTACAGGGTTGACCTTAAGACCAGAGTTACATCCAAATATGGCAAGAAGATTCTTTTTATCCTGGAATCTGGCCTTAGTTGTTCTGAGGAACCTAACGGACTTGGGTGCCCAACACCATTCACAACTTTTAAGAGGACCAGAATGTTGCTGGAGTCCTGAAATGACCGATTGATAATATCCGAATGCTAAATTGCTCTGAAACATTTGGGGAGCTCGAAGATCTGTTACTTGTTTCTCCAATAGCAGACAACTTGGGAATTTTTTGGATTGAGGGCGCGTACATCAATGATTCTTTATTCATACTTATTTGGAGGCCATGTAGTGTCCTGTATGTGAGGACTCTCCCTTGATTTCTGTTTCGAAACCCTGATTCTTGTTTAGCCCTTAGTAAGAAGTCACGTAGATTTTTTGATAGAGGAACCGTGGAAAACATATTTCTTCTCTTTTATTAGCACGAGGCCATGTTGTTTCCAGTATATGATGATTGCTATTACCCACATTCATGCCTCGAATCCCTGATTCTTTTTTAGCCGTCAGCAAGATAGACTGTAGATTATCAGGACTGAGGACTCGTATAACCAAGAATCTTTATTTTTAGCAACAGCCATGCAGTTTCCTGTATATGAGTACTCCTGTTCACAGATACATGCGTCGAAACTTGATTCTTGTTTAGATATTAGGAAGACGCCGTATACATTTTTGGACATTGAGAAAACATGTTACCCACATTCCTTATTCTTTCTTAGGAAAAGTCAGTGCATTTGCCTGTATATGAGGATTTCATTTCCCTAGTTTATGCTTCAAAAACCCAAATTCGTGTTTAGCCCTTAGCAGGTAACCCTGAAGTTTTATTGGGATGGAGGACGCGTGTAAACCAGATTCCTTTTCCTCCTTTAGCAATACACAGGGTAGTTTCCCATATATTAGGACTCCCATTATCCAGATTCCTACTCCCACAACCTGAATGGTGGTTTTCTCTTAACAAGACGTTCTGTAGGTTTTTGGGATGGAGTCCTCGGGTAACCAAGATTCCTTATTCTTCCGTAGCAACAGGTCGTGTAGTGTTCTGTATATGAGAACTCCCATTACTGAATTTCCTGCTTCATTCTCAGCAAGACGCCAAGGTATTTCCTGGTGACCTAGAATTCCAGTTGCTTGGATATCAAGAGAAAGACTCCCATAAAGTTCTGGAGGAATTGGAACCCAAGATTCCTGGGCCCTTTTCAAAAGACACACTAAAAATGTGGCGACATAGAAGCCCAGAATGCTGACTAAACCTTATGAAGAGAATGTAGATTAAGGCGATTAAGAACTACAAGACCCGAATTCCCTTTCCGTTCTCAGCAAATGCCCTGAATTTCCCTGTAGATATGGATTCCAAAACTCTGTGTACAAAAATGCAGATGCCCAGATGTTTCCTAGGGACGTGGAATCCAAGGGTCCTGGTTACATTTTAATAATTCCTACTAAATATTTGGCAACTGCAAAACCCTCGGCCCCTCTCCAAATAAAGTACAAACGGAAATTTAAGGATGACCAATTTCATGTTAAGACCAAAGTTACATCCAAATACGGCAAGATGATACTTTTTTCCGGGAAACTGACATTAATTGTCCCGAGGAACCTAATGGACTTGAACTACCAGATATCCGATTACAACTCTCAAGAGGACCAGAATGTTGCTTGAGTCCTGAAATGACTGAGTCATAATACCCACAAGCCAAATATCTCCGAAACATGAGACGAGCTCGAAAACTTGATTCTTGTTTATACCGCAGCAAGACACCCTGAGAATTTTTCGGATTGTGGACTCGTGTATCACCGATTCCTCATTCTTGTTTACCGAGGTGCCATGTAATGTCCTGTATATGAGGACTCCCGTTCCCTAGAATCCTGTTTGGAAACCCTGATTCTTGTTTTGCCATTAGCAAAATGTCATGTAGATATTGTGACGGAGGAACTGTGTAAAAGAGGGTTCTTAGTTCTCCTTACCTAGAGATCATGAAGATTCTGCATATGAGGACTGCTATTACCTATGATTCAGCTTCTAAATCCTGATTTTTTTTTAGCACACAGCAGATGGCCTGTTGATTTCAAGGAATGAGGACTGCAATAACCCCGATTATTTTTCTTCCTTGGCAAGGGGCCGTGTATTTTCCTGTATATTAGTGCTCTCATTAGATACATCCTGCTTCGAAAATCTGATACTTTTTTGAACTTTCCAAGATGCTCTGTAGATTTTAGGGATTGAGGACTCGTGTAACCCAGATTCCTTATTCTTACTTAGCAAAAGTTCATGTAGTTGCCTGTAAATAAGGACTCCATTTTCCAGATTACTGCTCGAAATCACCATGATTCATGTTTAGCCCATAGCAAGATGACTTAAGCTTTTTTGGAATTGAGGATCCGAGTAACGCAGATTCCTTATTCTTACTTATCAATAGGCAGTGAAGTTTCCTTTATGTGAGGAATCCCATTACCCAGATTCCTACTTCAAAAACCTGATTCGTGGTTACGTCTTAGGAAGATGGCCTGTAGTTTTTCGGATTGAGGACTCATATAAGGAATATTCCTAATACTTCCTTAGCAATATGACGTGTAGTGTCCTGTATATGACGACCTGCATTACCCAGCTTCCTGCTTCACTGTGCTGGATGCCGAGACATTTCCTGGAGACCGTGAATTCCAGTTTTTGGATATCAGAAGAAAGACGTCCATAATGTTCTTTGGGAACTGGAATCCAAGATTCCTGGTTCCCCTTCCCAAGACCTCCCCAAAATGTGGAATATTCCAAATCGAAAACCCCAATTCCTACCTGCCCACCCAAAAGAATTTTCTGTATTTTGAGGTCACCTGAATCGAGGAATTTTGTACCAATATACCTTTTGATTCTGGGGAATATAATTATTGTCATAGATGGTCCCAGGAAACTAAAGGATTTCTAGGTTCAAAACCTTGGTTACAACTAACAAGAGGACCAGAAAGATCCTGAGGATCTGTAATGACAGATTTAGCGTATCCACGGAGCAAGTAGCTCTGAAAAAGTAGGGACCTAGAAGCCCAGATTGCTGTTTAAACCTTATCAAGAGGCCCTGTAGATTCCGGAAAATGAGAACTCCTGAACCGGATTTGCTTTTAATTCTCAGTAAGATGCCCTGATTTTACCTGTCGATTTGTATTCCAAATTCAGTATATCAAAAGTCAGATGCCCAGAAGTTTCCTAGGTTCGTGGATTCCATTATTCCTGGTTACCATTAAAAGTATGTATTAAACATTTGGAAAGTGCCAAACCTTGTCCCTTCTCAAAATATCAGGAGACACGGAAGGGGAAAGATTACAGTGTTCACCGTAAGACCAGAGTTACATCCAAATATGACAAGAAGATTCTTTTTGTCCTGGAATCTGTCCTTAGTTGTTCTGAGGAAGCTAACAGACTTGGAGTGCCCAATACCATTTACAACTTTTAAGAGGACCAGAATGTTGCTGGAGTCCTGAAATGACCGAATCATAATATCCGAATACTAAATTGCTCTGAATCATTTGCGGAGCTTGAAGATCACTTTCTTGTTTGTCCCAGAGCAGACAACCTGGGAATTCTTGGGATTGAGGGCGCGTACAACAACGATTCTTTATTCGTAGTTAGTTGGAGGCCATGTAGTGTCCTGTATGTAAGGACTTTCTTTCCCTTGATTCCTGTTTCGAAACCCTGATTCTTGTTTAGCCCTTAGTAAGAAGTCATGTAGATTTTTTGATAGAGGAACTGTGGAAAACAGATTTCTTCTATTTATTAGCAAGATGTCAAGTAGTTTCCAGATATATGAGGATTGCTATTACCCACATTCATGCCTCGAATTCCTGATTCTTCTTTCACCGTCAGCAAGATGCCCTGTAGATTTCAGGACTGAGGGCTAGTATAACCCAGATTACTTATTTTTAGCAACAGCCATTTACTTACCTGTATATGAGTACTCCGGTTCACAGATACATGCTTCGAAAGCTTGAATCTTGTTTACATCTGAGGACGACGCTGTATACCTTTTTGGAGATTGAGAAAGCATGTCACCCATATTCCTTAAACTTTCTAAGTAAAAGTCGTGCATTTGCCTCTATATGAGGAATTCATTTCCCTAGTTTATGCTTCAAAAACCCAAATTCGTGTTTAGCCCTTAGCAAGAAACCCTGAAGTTTTATTGGGATGGAGGACACGTGTAAACCAGATTCCTTATTCTCCTTTAGCAATAGACAGTGCAGTTTCCTGTATATGAGGACTCCTATTATCCAGATTCCTACACCCAAAACCTGAATGGTGGTTATCTCTTAGCAAGACGGTCTGTAGGTTTTTGGGATGGAGGCCTCGTGTAACCAAGATTGCTTATTCTTCTGTAGCAACAGGTCGTGTCGTGTTCTGTATATGAGGACTCCCATTACTGAAATTCCTGCTTCATGCTCAGCAAGACGCCAAGATATTTCCTGGTGACCTAGAATTCCAGTTGGTTGGATATCAAGAGTAAGACTCCCATAAAGTTCCTGAGGAAATGGAACCCAAGATTCCTGGTTCCTTTTCAAAAGACACACTAAAAATGTGGCAACATAGAAGCCCAGATTGCTGATTAAACCTTTTCAAGAGACTTTGTAGATTTATTCGGTTGAGAACTCCAAGAAACGAATTCCCTTTCGGTTCTCAGCAAGATGGCCTGAATTTCCCTGTCCATGTGGATTCCAAAACTCTGTGTACAAAAACGCAGATGCCCATATGTTTCCTAGGGACGTGGAATCCACGAATCTTGGTTACATTTTAATAATACGTACTAAATATTTGGCAACTGCAAAACCCTCAGCCCCTCTACAAATAAAGTACAAACGGAAAATTAAGGATTGCCAAGCTGATCTTAAGACCAAAGTTACATCCAAATACGGCAATATTATGCTTATTTTCCGGGAATCTGGCCTTCATTTTCCCTAGGAACTTAAGAGATTTGTACTACCAGATACGCGATTACAACTCTCAAGAGGACCAGAATCTTGCTGGAGTCCTGAAATGACTGATTCATAATACCCACAAGCCAAATGTCTCTGAAAAATGAGATGAGCTCGAAGCCTTCATTCTTGTTTATACTGCAGCAAGACACCCTGAGAATTTTTCGGATTGTGGACTAGTGTATCACAAATTCCTTATTCTTCTTTACCGAGGGGCTGTTTAATGTCCTGTGTATGAGGACTCCCATTCCCCAGAATCCTGTTTGGAAACCCTGATTCTTGTTTTGCCATTAGGAAGATGTCATGTAGATATTGGGACGGAGGAACCGTGTAAAAGAGGTTTCTTAGTTCTCCTTAGGTAGAGATCATATAGATTCTGCATATGAGTACTGCTATTACCTATGTTCCAGCTTCTAAACCATGATTCTTGTTTAACCCACAGCAGAAGGCCTGTTGATTTTAAGTACACCATTTTCCATATTCTTGCTCGAAAACACCATAATTCGTGCTTACCCCATAGCAAGATGACCTTAAGCTATTTGGGATTGAGGACCTGAGTAACGCAGATTCCTTAATCTTACTTAGCAATAGGCAGTGAAGTTTCCTGTATGTGAGGACACCCATTACCCAGATTCCTACTTCAAAAATCTGATTCGTGGTAACCATGTAGGAAGACGGCCTGTAGTTTTGGGACTGAGGACACATATAAGGAAGATTCCTTATACTTCCTTAACAATATGATGTGTAGTTTCCTGTGTATGACGACCTCGACTACTCAGCTTCCTGCTTCCCTCTGCAGGGTGCCAAGACAGTTCCTGTAGACCAGGAATTCCAGTATTTTGGATATCAATAGAAAGATGTCCATAATATTCTTTGGGAACTGGAATCCAAGAATTCTGGTTCCCCTTCACAAGACCTCCCCAAACTATGGACTATTCCAAACCCAAAATCCCAATCCCTACCTGCCCACCCACAAGAATTTTCTGTACTTTTAGGTCACCTGAATCGAGGAATTTTGTACTAATATACTTTTTGATTCTGGTGAATATGATTATGGTCGTAGATTGTCCCAGAAAACTAAAGGAATTCTAGGGCCAAATCCTTGATTACAACTAACAAGAGGACTAGAAACAGCCTGAGGGTCTGTAATGACAGATTTATCATATCCTCGGTGCAACTAGCTCTGAAAATGTAGGGACCCAGAAGCCCAGATTGCTGATTAAAGTTTATCAAGAGGCCCTGTAGATTCCGGAAAATGAGAACTCCTAGAACCGGATTTCATTTTAATTTTCAATAAGATGCCGTGAGATTTCCTGTCTCTTTGGATTCCAAATTCAGTATATCAAAAGACAGATGCCCAGACGTTTCCTAGGTTGGTGGATTCCATGATTCCTGGTTACCATTAAAAGTACATAGTAAACATTTGGCAAGTGCAAAATCCTTGTCCTGTATCAAAATAAAAAGAGACACGGAAGAGGAAGGATTACAGGGTTCACCTTAAGACCAGAGTTACATCCAAATATGGCAAGAGATTCTTTTTATCCTGGAATCTGGCCTTAGTTGTTCTGAGGAAACTAATGGACTTGAGGTGCCCAATACCATTCACAACTTTTAAGAGGACTAGAATGTTGCTGAAGTTCTGAAATGACCTATTCATAATATCCGAATGCTAAATCGCTCTGAAACATTTGGGGAGCTCGAAGACCTGTTTCTTGTTTCTGCCATAGCAGATAACCTGGGAATTTTTTGAATTGAGGGTGCGTACATCATTGATTCTTTATTCATACTTATTTGGAGGCCATGTAGTGTTCTGTATGTGAGGACTCTCCCTTGATTCCTATTTCGAAACCCTGATTCTTGTTTAGCCCTTAGTAAGAAGTCATGTAGATTTTTTGATAGAGGAACGGTGGAAAACAGATTTCTTCTCTTTTATTAGCATGAGGCCATGTTGTTTCCAGTTTATGATGATTGCTATTATCCACATTCATGCCTCGAATCCCTAATTCTTCTTTAGCCGTCAGCAAGATAACTTGTAGATTATCAGGACTGAGGACACGTATAACCAAGATTCCTTATTTTTAGCAACAGCTGTGCAGTTACCTGTATGAGTACTCCTGATCACAGATACATGCATCGAAAGCTTGATTCTTGTTTAGATATTAGGAAGACACCATATACTTTTTTGGAGATTGAGAAAACATGTTACCCACATTCCTTATTCTTTCTTAGGAAAAGTCAGTGCGTTTGCCTGTATATGAGGATTTCATTTCTCTAGTTTATGCTTCAAAAACCCAAATTCGTGTTTACCCCTTAGCAAGAATCTCTGAAGTTTTATTGGGGTGAAAGACACATGTAAACCAGATTACTTTTCCTCCTTTAGCAATAGAAAGGGCAGTTTCCCATTTATGAGGAGTCCCATTATCCAGATCCCTACTCCCACAACCTGAATGGTGGTTATCTCTTAGCATGACGGTCTGTAGGGTTTTGGAATGGAGTCCTCGTGTAACCAAGATTCCTTATTCTTCCGTAGCAACAGGTCGTGTAGTGTTCTGTATCTGAGGACTCCATTACTGAATTTCCTGCTTCATTCTCAGCAAGACGCCAAGGTATTAACTGGTGACCTAGAATTCCAGTTGCTTTTATATCAAGAGACAGACTCCCATAAAGTTCTGGAGGAATCGGACCCACAATTCCTGGTTCCTTTTCAAAAGGCACACTAAAAATGTGGCGACATAGAAGCCCAGAATGCTGACTAAACCTTATCAAGAGACTGAAGATTTAGGCGTTTAAGAACTATAAGAACCGGATTCCCTTTCCATTCTCAGAAAATGCCCTGAATTTCCCTGTAGATATGGATTCCAAAACTCTGTGTACAAAAATGCAGATGCCCAGATGTTTCCTAGGGACGTGGAATCCAAGGGTCCTGGTTACATTTTAATAATTCCTACTAAATATTTGGCTACTGCAAAACCCTCAGCCCCTCTCCAAATAAAGTACAAACGGAAATTTAAGGATGACCAATTTCATGTTAAGACCAAAGTTACATCCAAATACGGCAAGATGATACTTTTTTCCGGGAAACTGACATTAATTGTCCCGAGGAACCTAATGGACTTGAACTACCAGATATCAGATTACAACTCTCAAGAGGACCGGAATGTTGCTTGAGTCCTGAAATGACTGAGTCATAATACCCACAAGCCAAATATCTCTGAAACATGAGATGTACTCGAAAACTTGATTCTTGTTTACACCGCAGCAAGACACCTTGAGAATTTTTCGGATTGAGGACTCGTGTATCACAGATTCCTTATTCTTGTTTACCGAGGGGCCATGTAATGTCCTGTATATGAGGACTCCTGTTCCCCAGAATCCTGTTTGGAAACCCTGATTCTTGTTTTGCCATTAGCAAAATGTCATGTAGATATTGTGATGGAGGAACTGTGTAAAAGAGGTTTCTTAGTTCTCCTTACCT
>NW_007260470.1:0-5512 GCF_000164805.1 Carlito syrichta
CCAAGGAAGACAAAGAATCGGGGTTATAGCAGTTCTCAGTCCTAAATATGAACAGACCATCTGCTGTGGGATAACAAGAATCAGGATTTAGAAGCTGGAACATAGGTAATAGCAGTCCTCATATGCAGAATCTCATGATCTCTATCTAATGAGAACTAAGAAACCTCTTTTAAACGATTCCTCCATCACAATTTTTACATGACATCTTGCTAATGGCAAAACAAGAATCAGGGTTTCCAAACAGGATTCAGGGGAAAGGTAGTCCCCATATAGAGGACATTACACGGCCCCTTGCTAAAGAAGAATAAGAATCTGTGATACACTAGTCCAAAATCCGAAATATTATCAGGGTGTCTTGCTGTGGTATAAACAAGAATCAAGATTTCGAGCTCGTCTCATATTTCAGAGATATTTGGCTTGTTGGTATTATGAATCAGTCATTTCAGGACTCCAGCAACATTCTGGTCCTCTTGAGAGTTGTAATCAGCTATCTGGTAGTACAAATGCCTTAAGTTCCTCTGGACAAATAAGGCCAGATTCCCGGAAAAAAGTATCATCTTGCTGTATTTGGATGTAACTTTGGTCTTAAGATGAACTTGGTAATCCTTAAATTTCCGTTTGTACTTTATTTGCAGAGGGGGCGTGAGTCTTGCACTTGCCAAATATTTAGTACGAATTATGAAAATGTAAACAGGATTCATGAATTCCAGGACCCTCGGAAACATCTGGACATCTGCATTTTGGTACACAGAGTTTTGGAATCCACATAGACAGGGAAAATCAGGGAATCTTGCTGAGATCAGAAAAGGAATCCGGTTCTTAGGGTTCTCAATTGCCTAAATCTACAAAGTCTCTTGATCAGGTTTAATCAGACGGGACAAAGGTTTTGCACATGCCAAATGTTTACTACGTACTTTTAATGGTAACCAGGAATCATGGAAACCACGTACGTAGGAAACTTCTGGGCATCTGTCTATTGATATACTGAATTTGGAATCCAAATCGACAGGAAAAATAAGAGCATCTTACTGAGAATAAAAGGGAAATCCAATTCTAGGAGTTCTCATTTTCTGGAATATACAGGGCCTCTTGATAAGGTTTGATCAGCAATCTGGACTTCTGGGTCCCAACATTTTCAGAGCTACTTGCTCCGTGGATATGGTTAATCTGTCATTAAACATCCTCAGGATCTTTCTGATCCTCTTGTTTGTTGTAATCAAACATTTGGTCATAGAAATCCTTTTGTTTCTTGTGACCATCTACGACCATAATCATATTCCCCAGAATCAAAAGGTATATTGGTACAAAGTTCTTCAATTCAGGTGACCTCAAAGTACAGAATATTTGTGTGGGTGGGCAGGTAGGAATTGGGATTTGGGTTTGGAATATTCCACATTTTGGGGAGGTCTTGTGAAGGGGAACCTGGAATCTTGGTTTCTAGTTCCCAAAGATCATTATGGACGTCTTTCTCTTGATATCCAAAAAACTGGAATTCTCGGTCACCAGGAACTGTCTCGGCATCCTGCAGAGTGAAGCAGGAAGCTGGGTAATGGAGGTCGTCATATACAGGAAACAACACGTCATATTGCTAAGGAAGTATAAGGAATCTTCCTTATATGAGTCCTCATTCCCAAAATTACAGGCTGTCTTCCTCAGACGTAACCACGAATCAGGTTTTTGAAATAGGAATCTGAGAAATGGGAGTCCTCACATACAGGAAACTTCACTGCCTATTGCTAAGTAAGAATAAGGAATCTGCATTACTCAGGTCCTCAATCCCAAAAAAGCTTAAGGTCATCTTGCTATGGGCTAAACACGAATCATGGTGTTTTCGAGCATGAATCTGGGAATTGGAGTCCTTATTTACAGGCAACAACATGACCTTTTGATAAGAAAGAATAAGGACCCTGGGTTACACAAGTCCTCAATCCCAAAAACCTACATAACATCTTGGAAAGTTCTGAATAGAATCAGAGTTTTGAAACAGGATTTTTCTAATGAGTGTCCTATTATACAGGAAAATACACAGCCCCTTTCCAAGGAAGAAAAAGAATCGAGGTTATCGCATACCTCAGTCAGAAAAATCAACAGGCCATCTGGCGTTTGTTAAATAATAATCAGGGTTTAGAAGCTGGAATAAAGGTAACAGCAGTCCTCATATACAAAATCTACATGATCTCTAGCTAAGGAAAAATAAGAAACATGTTTTACACGGTTGCTCCATCAGATTATCTACATGACATCTTGATAATGGCAAAACAAGTATCAGGGTTTCTAAACAGGATTCTGGGGAAAGGTAGTCCTCATATACAGGACATTACATGGCCTCTCGCTAAGGAAGAGTAAGGAATCTGTGATACACTAGTCCACAATCCGAAAAATTCTCAGGGTGTCTTGCTGGGGTATAAACAAGAATCAAGACTTCGTGTTCGTCTCATGTTTCAGATATATTTGGCTTGTGGGTATTATGAATCAGTCATTTCTGGACTCCAGCAACATTCTGGCCCTCTTGAGAGTTGTAATCTGGTATCTGGTTGTAAAAGTCCCTTAGATTCGTTACTACAATGAAGGCCAGATTTCCGGAATAAAAGTATCATTTTTCCGAATTTGGATGTAACTTTGTTCTTAAGATGAACTTGGTAATCCTTAAATTTCCGTTTGTACTTTATTTGGAGAGGGATCGAGGGTTTTGCAGTTGGCAAATATTTAGTACGAATTATTAAAATGTAACCAGGACTCATGGAATCAACGTCCCTAGGAAACATCAGGGCATCTGCATTTTGTATAAGACTTTTGGTATCCACATTGACAGGGAAAATCAGGGCATCTTACTGAGAATGGAAAGGGAATCCAGTGCTTGGAGTTCTCAATCGCCTAAATATATAAGGTCTCTTGATAAGGTTTAAACAGCAATCTGGGCATCTATGTCGCCACATTTTTAGTGTGTCTTTTGAAAAGGGACCAGGAATCTTGGGTTCCAATTCCTAAAGAACTTTATGGGAGTCTTTCTCTTCATATTCAATCAACTGGAATTCTAGGTCACCAGGAAATACCTTTGCGTCTTCTTGAGATTGAAGCATGAATTTCAATAATGGAAGTCCTCATATACAGAACACTACACGATCTGTTTCTACGCAAGAATAAGGAATCTTGCTTAAACGAGTCCTCCATCCCAAAAGCCATCAGAGCATCTTGCTGAGAGGTAACCAACATTCAGGTTTTGGGAGTAGGAAACTGGATAATGGCAGTCCTCATATACAGGAAACTGCATTGTCTATTGCTAAAGGCGAATAAGGAATCATGTTTACACGTGTCCACCATACCAAAAAAACTTCAGGGTGTCTTGCTTAGGACTAAACACAAATTTGGGTTTTGATGCATAACCTAGGAAATTAAATCCTCATATACAGGCAACTAGACTGATGTTTCCTAAGAAAGAATAAGGAATCTGGGTGACATGTTTTCTCAATCCCCTAAAAGTACACGGCGTCTTCCTAAGATCTAAACAAGAATCAAGTTTTTGACGCATGTATGTGTGAACAGAAGTACTCATATACAGGCAAATGCACGGCTGTTGCTAAATATAAGGAATCTGTTATACGAGTCCTCAGTCCTGAAAATCTACAGGGCATCTTGCTGAGGGCTAAAGAAGAATCAGGGTTTCGAGGCATGAATGTGGGTAATATCAGTCCTCATATGCAGGAAACTACATGACCTCTTGCTGAGAAAAAAGAAGAAATCACTTTTCCACGGTTCATCTATCAAAAAATCTACAAGGCGTCTTATTAAGTGCTAAACAAGAATCAGGGTTTTGAAACAGGTATCTAGGGAAAGAGAGTCCACACATACAGGACTCTACAAGGCCTCCAACTAAGTACGAATAAAGAATCTGTGCTGTACGCGCACCCAATCCAAAAAATTCTCAAGGTGTCTGCTATGGGACAATCATGAAACAGAGCTTCGAGCTCCCCAATTGTTTTGGAGCAATTTAGCATGCAGATATTATGAATCGGTCATTTCAGGACTCCAGCAACATTCTGGAACTCTAAAAAGTTGTAAACGGTTATTGGGCACTCTATGTCCGTTAGGTACCTCAGAACAACTACGGCCAGATTGCAGGAAAAAAAGAATCTTCTTTCTATATTTGGATGTAACTCTGGTCTTAACGTGAAATCTGTAATCCTTCCCCTTCCGTTTCTCTTTTTATTTTGAGACGGGACAAGGGTTTTGCACTTGCAAAATGTTTACTATGTACTTTTAATGGTAACCAGGAATTATGGAATTCAGGAGCGTAGGAAACTTCTGGGTATCTGTCTTTTGATATACTCAATTTGCTATCCAAATCGACAGGAAAAAACAGGGCATCTTACTGAGAATTAAAAGGCAATCCGGTTCTAGGAGTTCTCATTTCCGGAATCTACAGGGCCTCTTGATAAGGGTTAATCAGCAATCTGGGCTTCTGGGTCCCTACATTTTCAGAGCTACTTGCTCCGTGGATCTGTCATTACAGATCCTCAGGATCTTTCTGGTCCTCTTGTTAGGTGTAATCAAGGATTTGGTTCTAGAAATCCTTTTGTTTCCTGGGACCATCTACGACCATAATTATATTCCCCTGAATCACAATGTATATTGGTACAAAATTCCTCGATTCAGGTGTACCTCAAAGTACATAAAATTCTTGTGGGTGGGCCGGTAGGAATTGGGGTTTGGGTTTGGAATATTCCACATTTTGGGGAGGTTTTGTGAAGGCGAAACAGGAATCTGGGATTCCATTTCCCAAAGAACCTTATGGACGTCTTTCTCTTGCTATCCAAAAAACTGGAATTCTCTATCTACACGAATTGTCTTGGCATCCTGCAGAGTGAAGCAGGAAGCTGGGTAATGGAGGTCATCATATAAAGGAAACTACACGTCATATTCGTTAGGAAGTATAAGCAATCTTCCTTTTATGAGTCCTAAGTCCCAAAACTACAGGACATCTTCCTAAGTGGTAACCATGAATCATATTTTTGAAGTAGGAATCTGGGTAATGGGAGTCCTCACATACAGGAAACTTCACTGCCTGTTGCTAAGTAAGAATACGGAATCTGCATTACTCGGGTCCTCAATCCCAAAGAGCTTAAACGTCATCTTGCTATGGGCTAAACACGAATCATGGTGGTTTCAAGCATTATCTGGAAAATGGAGTCTTATTCACAGGCAACTACATGACCTTTTGATAAGAAAGAAAAAGGAATCTGGGTTACACAAGTCCTGAATCCCAAAATTCTACAGAGCGTCTTGGAATGTTCTAAAAAGAATCAGAGTTTCGAAGCAGGATGTATCTAATGAGAGTCCTAATATACAGGAAAATACACAGCCCCTTGCCAAGGAAGAAAAGAATCGGGGCTATAGTAGTCCTCATTCATTAAAAACAACAGGTCATGTGCTGTGGGCCACACAAGAATCAGGGTTTAGAAGCTGGAATATAGGTAATAGCAGTCCTCATATGCAGAATCTACATGATCTCTGA
>NW_007260470.1:5845-6301 GCF_000164805.1 Carlito syrichta
GTGATAAACTAGTCCACAATCCGAAAAATCCTCAGGGCTTCTTGCTGGGGTATAAACAAGAATCAAGGCTCGAGCTCGTCTCATGTTTCAGAGATATTTGGCTTGTGGGTATTATGAATCAGTCATTTCAGGACTCCAGCACCATTCTGGTCCTCCTGAGATTTGTAATCGTGTATCTGGTAGTACAAATCCCTTACGTTCCTCGAGACAATTAAGACCACATTCCCGAAAAAAATGTATCATTTTGCCGTATTTTTTTTTTTTTTAGATGTAACTTTGGTCTTGAGATGAACTTGGTAATCCTTAAATTTCCGTTTGGACTTTATTTGTAGAGGAGACGAGGGATTTGCAGGTGCCAAATATTTAGTACGGATTATTAAAATGTAACCAGGATCCATGGTTTCCACGTCCCTAGGAAATATCTAGGTATCTGCATTTTTGTACACAGTGTTTTGG
>NW_007260471.1:0-11846 GCF_000164805.1 Carlito syrichta
TTTGTGGTGATGGTTGGTATTATTATTCCAACTCTGAGTCCCACTCTGTCGCACAGGTCAGAGCACAGGAGCCCTCTCTTGGTCACTGTGGCCTACAGTAGTTGGGCTCCTGCTAACCTCCCGCCATGGCAAGCTGAGTGCCAGGTACGAGGGGTGTGCACCTCCATGCTTGGCTTATTTTTATTGGCTTCTTGTAGTGACAAGGTTTTACCAAGGTGCCTGGATTGGTCTCAAACACTGGGGCTCAGGTCATCCTCTTGCCTCAGACTTCCAGAGTGCCATGATGACAGGCGTGATCTCCTAAGCCTTTCCTCCACAACCCAATCGGTGCCCCACCACGAGTCCGGCTCCCTTCTGATGACCCAAACCCCAGAGAGTGCAGCCAGAGTCACCAACCGACCCCTCCCCGGTTGAATGCCTGCTGCTGGGGCATGTCTCCACTGGGGTGGCCACTTCTCCACATGCCTCATTCCCCAGGGTGGACCCTCTCTCTTCTGCCAAGGGCCACCTCAGGGAAAGGGAGGGCGTGACTTTGGGGGGCGGGAATGGCCAGGTGACCCACACCTGTCTACACAACACTTGGCAAGGCCTTGATGGGATGATGTCTAGAGCCTGGGATCTCGTGAACAAGGCTGGACACCATAGCAAGCACACTGTTCGACTCCCAGTTAAACCAATAAAACCTTGGGTGAGGGCTTCCTCGCAGGGGATCACTTCCAACCGGGAGTTCAAGACCGGGCAGGGAGACCAGGATGTTGACCAAATGAAAAGTCTGTGATCTGCACAGTTTGGGAGACCCAGGCTGAGAGGATGGTCCAAGTTGGGCAGTTTGAGAGTAGCCAGGGCAACCTAGTGAGGAAAGAAAAGGAAATAAAGAAGAGAAAGAAATCTATTCTTCTGCCACCCTTCTACCCTCAGTCTTTCCATCCCCATCCACCCCACATGTGAGGGTCCCTCAAGCTCGGCAACTTTGAGTCCCATCCAACACCACAATGGCTACTCCTGCTTTGATGCAGGAGATCCTGAGGCTAACTGACTGGGTTACAGCTGGCTCTCCTCTCCGAGGAGAGAAATGTGCCCCAGGCAGGCCGACCCTCTGACTCAGCAACGAGTACCTTCTGACAAGAAAGGCCAGTGACATATGCCTCACCTGGGGATATTTCAACCCCCTTAATCCTATTTTATCTGACTCTAAAGCCAGTCGCCTTGTGAACACACCACGAGCAGTTGAGAATCTGTGTATGATTCTGATGATTTTGGCGACAGGGTCTGGCTGTGTGGTCCAGGCTGAGGCCCAGGGACACGACTGTCATTCACCACTAGCCTCGAAATCACGGGCTCTGGTAATCCCCCTGCCTCAGCCTCTGGGATGACAGGCACCTCGACCCTTAGGCACCCTGTTTCGATGGGTGAAGAGTGGGGTTCTCCCTGTGTGGCCCTGGGTTCCAGCCATCCTCCCGCCTCGCCCTCTCAGCACACTGGGATTCCATTGGTAGGCCACCATAACAGGCCTTCTGGTTCATTTTCGATGAAGGATTGAGGCCAGGCTTGGGGGCTCAGCCTTGTTATTGCAGCACTTCGGGAGGCTGAGGCCAGTGGCAGGCCCAAAACTGTGGGCCAAGAACGGCCCAAGCATGTTGACAAAACCTCATCTCTACACTCCATCTCAAATGAGCCATGTCTGGTGGCACATGCCTGCCATTGCAGCTCCTCGGAATGCTGGGAAAATGCTCCCCAGAGCTTGGTATTCATTTGTGTATGGAGTTGGGAACATTGTGAACAGACAGATTATTTGGAAGGATTCCCCAACCTTGGGTCTTTGTTCCCAAAAGACAGTAGATCACCAGACAATCAGTCTGTGGCTTTGGGAGGCTGAGGCGAGGGATTGCTGGAGTCCAGAAATTCGAGACCAGCCTGGGCCATGTAGCAAGACCTCATCTCGCTAGAATGCAAACCCTGAAGTCGAGCTTTGTGGCATCCATGGTACAGACTACACGTGGTGGCCTCTGTCCCAGGGAGTTCCTTTGTATCACCCCAGTTGAAAGAAAGTGCAAGTCCAGGCCAGGCACCATGGCTCATGGCCATCAGTCCCATGCCCTGGAAGGTCAAGGCCGGAGGCTGTCTGAGTCCAGGGGATGGAGAACAGTCTGGGTAATGTGGTCAGACCTCGTCTCGGTGAGAGGTCCCCAAAATCAAGTCAGGCTTGGTGGAATCTGAAGTCCCGGCTGATCACTCTGTGTTCGAGGGCTGCCTTAGTGTGGGGCCCTCTGTTCCCTGAGCTCACACACATCTTTGCTTGAGGTACGAGTGCAGAGGGTAGAGGCAGGCCTTCTGAGGCGTGTGACTGAAGTTGCAGGATGGACGTGCCCGGTGGCCACCTTTGTAACCTCCCGCAAATGACAGGCTGGAAAGTTCCTTTTACTCTCCCATCCTTGAGGGTGAATCCTCGCATGGGTGGCATGATTACTGGTGGTGGTGGTGGTGATTATTACTGTTATTATTTAGAGTTGGAATCCCACTCTGTCACCCAGGTCCGAGCACAGGAGCACACTCTTGGCCACCACAGACTCCACCTCCCGTGCTCAGGTGATCCTATGGCCTAGGCTGACTGAGTGCCTGGAACCACAGGTTTGCACCACCACACCCGGCTAATCTTGGGATTTATTTTCGAGGGCAGAGACCATGTCTCACCCCGTGTCCTGGGCTACTGTCAAACCTACAGGCTCAGGCCATCCACCCGCCTTGGCTTTCGAAGTGCCATGATGCCAGGCTGAGTCCCTGAGACCAGCCTGTTGTTGTGGTGGAGCTGGTTGTTAGTATTATTATTCTGAGTCAGAGCCCCACTCTCTCACCCAGGTCAGAGCACAGGGGACTGCTCTTGGCCACCATGGTCTCCACTAGCTGGGTTCCGGCAATCCTTGCGCTGCAGCATCACGTGTGACCAGACCAACAGGCATGCGCCACCACAGTTTTCTCATTTTTTTGGCTTCTTGTAGAGATAAAGTCTCACCAAGAAGACTGGGCTGGTCTTGACCCCAGGGAAATTCTCTCAGATCAGCCTCGCATAATGCCAGGATGACAGGAGTGAGCCACCACGCCTAGCCTCCACACCCTTCTTGGGGCCACACCATGAGACCCAATCCCTTCCAATGGACCAGGACCCCGGGGAGAGCCCCTAGTGTAGGGGCGTGTCTCTGGCAGGGTGCCAACCTCTCCGCCTGTCTCATTCCCCAGGATGGTACCCACACTCCTTCCAGCGGCCACCTCAGGGAAAGGGAGGGTGGTGTTAATCTCAAACCTTCGAGGGATCAGGAAAAGCTGGGTGACCCACGCCTGCCTTCTCAGCTCTCAGAGAGGTCAAGACAGGAAGATGTCAGGAACCTGAGAGATTGAGCCCAGGCTGAGCACCATAGCAACCACCCACGTTGACACCAAGCAAATCCCAGAAAACTTTGGGTGAGAGCAGGTTTTGACAGGAGGATCACCTCCAGCATAGAGTTCAAGACCAGGCAGGAAGCCCAGGATATCGATCAAATGGAAAGCCTGTGACTGCAGCAGTTTAAGAGGCCCCGGCCAAGAGGATGGCCCGAGTTTGGTGGTTTGAGAGCAGCCTGGTCAACCTAGTGAGGAAAGGAAAGGAAAGGAAAGGAAAGGAAAGAAAGAAAGAAAGAAAGAAAGAAAGAAAGAAAGAAAGAAAGAAAGAAAGAAAGAAATTTTTCTGCAATCCTTCTGGCCCCAGTCGTTTCCCCTACCCCTCCAACATGTGAGGGTCCCCCAAGCTCAGTGCCTTCTAGCCATAACCCCACACAATGGATGCCATCACTTTGGTGTGGGTGTTCCTGAGTCTCCCTGGCCGGCTTCCTGTCAGCTCTCCTCTCTAAGGTGAGAAAATGTGCACAGGCAGGTCAACCCTCTGACTCAGCAATGAGAACCACCACCAAGAAAGGACAGGAATACATCCTTCATCCAGGGACATTTATTCACCCCAATCGCGTTTTTTCCTGACTCTAAAACCAGTCGCCCTGTGAGCACACAATGCAAAGTTGAGAATGTGTGTACAATTCTGATGTTTTTGGAGACAGGGTCTCGCCCTGTGGCCCAGTCTGGGGTCCAGGGACACGACTGTCATTCACTGCAAACCTCAAAATTACAGGCTCTGGTAATCCTCCTTCCTCAGCCTCTGGAGTGGCCAAGATGACAGGCACCTCAACTCCAGACCACCTGTTTGGATGGGTTCAGAGACGGAAACTTCCTGTGTGTCCTGGGCTGGCCTTGGGCTTCTGGTCTCCAGCTGTCCTCCCACCTCAACCTCCCAGAGTGCTGGGATTCCAGTCGTGGTCTGCCACACCAAGTCTTCTGGTTTGTTTTTGATGAAGGATTGAGCCTGTGCTTGGGGGCTCAGCCTCATTATCCCAGTGCTTTTGGAGGGTGAGGGCAACTCCCAGCACAAGCCCAAGGTCCAATTGCCCCCTGGGCAACCCGGGGAGACCTTGGTTTTACCGTCCATCCCAAATAAGCCTGGCGGGGTGGCACGGGCTTGTCATTCCAGCTCCTCTGAAGGCTGGGGAAAGGCTCACTGTAGCCCTGCCTGCCTAAGCAGTGGTGGCCTGGAGCAAGGCCCCACCCTCCAGCCTGGGCGACGGAGAGAGATTCCAACTCAAAGAAAAAAAAGGTAAAAAAAAAAAGAGCATCCATTTGTGATGGAATTGGGATCATCATGAGCAGACAGAGATCATTTGGGAAGGAGGCCCTGCCTTGCGCCTAGAGTTCCTGAAAGATGGTGCATCAGCAAACAATCGGGCTGTGGCTTTTGTAGCCCAAGGCAGGGGACCACTGGAGCCAAGGAATTCGAGACCACCCTGGACCACGTAGCAAGATCTTGTCACTCCCCAGAATGCAAACACTGGAGTCTTGCATGGTGGTGCCCGTGGTCCCGCCCACATGGGATGTGTTGGACTCCACCTCGTGGTGTTCCTTTGCATTGCTCCCGCTGACAGCTTATGAGAGTTCAGGCCAAGCACCGTGGCTCATGACCATCAGCCCCCATCCTGGGAGGTCGAGTTGCGAGGCTGCCTGAGCCCAAGGGTCAGAGACCAGCCTGGGTGACCTGGCCAGACCTCAGCGAGAGGTACTCCAAATGGAGTCACATTTGGTGGCACCTGGAGTCCCGGCTGCTCGGGACCTGAGGCAGGAGGACCACCTGAACCCCACAGGTCAAGGGCTCAGGAACCAGGATCATTCCTCTGCACCCCAACCCGGCTGACAGAGACTCCAGCAACAAAAAAACGCCTCCACACATGTGTCAAAACATGCGTCCACGTCTCCCCAGGGAAAGGTCCGCATGGGCAGAGATGATGGAGTGAACTAGAAAGGAAGGGCCCTCCCCCCTCCTGAAGGTGGGAGACACGGCGACCAGAAGCTGGGCTAGCCGTGGCTTTGTCTGACTGCCTTGATCAATGTGTGTGCAACAGCCGCCCTAGCTCAGCACCATCTGTTCCATAAGCTCACACACTGCTTTGCCATGGGGCACAAGTGTGGAGGGTAGAGGCATGCTTCTGGGGAACTTGGCTGAATGCACAGGACAGACTTGCTTGGTGTCCACCTTTGAAACCTCCCATAAACTTCAGGTTGGAAAGTGCCTTTTCATTTTCCATCCCTGTTGGCGACTCTTCGTGCTGGGTGTCAGGGGTGGTGGTGGTGGTGTTGGTGATTAATATTATTTGGAGTCAGAATCCTGCTCTGTAGCCCAGGCACCAGTGCAGGGGCATGCTCACAGACACCACAAACTCCACCTCCTGTGCTTAGGCAATACTACTGCCTCGTCCCCCTGAGTGGCTGGTACCACAGGCCTGCACCACCAAGCCCAGTTAATCTTTGGATTTATTTTTGATGGCTGAGATGAGGTCTCATCACCTGTCCTGGCTTAGTGTGGAACCAGCAGTCTCAGGCCATCCACTTACCTGGGCCACTGAAGTGCCGGGATGCCAGCCTGAGTCCCTGAGCCAGGCATGTTGTTGTCGTTGTGGTGGTGGTTGGTATTATTATTCTGAGTCAGAGTCCCTCTCTGTCACCCAGGCCAGAGCACAGGGGTCCAATCTCGGCCACCACAGCCTCCACCAGCTGGGTTCCAGCGATCCTCCCACTGTGACTGGAACAACAGGCGTGCACCACCCCACACTTGGCTCATTTTTTGGATTCTTGTAGAAACGAGTTCTTGCCAAGGGGCCCAGTCTGGTTTTGAACCCGGGGGCTCAGGTCATCATCTCACCTTGGCCTCCCAGAATGCTGGGATGAGAGGTGTGATTCCCAGCACCCGCTCTCCCCACCCCTATTGGGGCCTCACCCGTGAGGCCCACTCCCTTCTGATGATGTGGGACCCCAGAGAGTGCAGCCACAGTCACCGGTTGAGGCATCCCCAGGGTGAGTTCCAGATGCAGGGGTGTGTCTCTGCCTGGGCACCCACCCTGCCACCCACCTAGTTCCCCAGGGCTGACTGGCACACTCCTCCCAGGGGCTGCCTCGGGGAAAGGGAAGGCATGACTATCAAACCTTTGTGACGGTGGCAATGGTCAGGCGATGCACACCTGTCTCCTTGGCAATCAGGGAGAACAAGAGGGAAATAAGACCAGAGCCCTGGAGCTCAAGACCAGGGTGGACATCATAGCAAATCCTCAGCTCGACCCCAAGCAAAACGAAGAAAACCTTGAGTGAGGGCAGGCCTCAGGGGAGGCCAGAGTTCAAGACCAGGCAGGAAGACCAGGACGTGGACCAAATTGAAAGGCTGTGATTGCAGCAGTTTTGGAGGCCCAGGCTGAGAGAATGGTCCGAGTTGGGTAGTTTGAGAGCATCCTGGGCAACCTAATGAGTAAAGAAAAGAAAGAAAGAGGGAAGGAAGGAAAGAAAGAAAGAAAGAAAGAAAGAAAGAAAGAAAGAAAGAAAGAAAGAAAGAAAGAAAGAAAGAAAGAAATCCATTATTTTGCAAACATATTGCCCCAGACCTTCTCCCCCATCTCTCCCACATGTGAGGGTTCCCCAGCTTGGCACCTTGCAGCCCAACTCAGACCAATGCCTGCTCCCACTTTGGTGTGGGAGTTCCCAAGGCTACCTGACCACATTCCTACCAACTCTCCTCTCCAAGGTGAGAAATGTGCTGCAGGCAGGCTACCTGCCCACTCAACAATGAGGACCTTCTGCCAAGAAAGGCCAGGGACACATTCCTCACCTGGGAACCATTCTTTCCCCCAGTCCCATTTTTCCTGGCTCAAAAGCCAGTCACCCTGTGAACACAGTGTGCACAGTTGAGAATCAGTGTACAATCCTGATTTTTTTGGAGACAGGGTCTGGCTCCAGGCAGGGACCCGGGGACACGACTGTCATTCCCTATTCATCTCAAAATTGCAGACACTGGTGATCCATCCACCTCAGTCTCTGGAGTGGGCAGGACAATGGGTGCCTCGACCCCAGATCCCCTGTTTGAGTGGGTGCAGAGATGGGGTCTCCCTGCATGGCTAGTGCTGACCTTGGGCTCCTGGTTCCAGTCATCCTCCCACCTCAGGCTCCCAAAATGCCGGGATTCTAGGCGTGGGCCACCATGCCAAGCCTTCTGGTTCATTTTTGACAAAGGATCAAAGCCGGGTTTGGGGGCTTAGCCTCATATTTACAGCACTTTGGGTGGCAGAGGCCAGCAGCCGGCTCCAGCCCACAGGCCAAGACCCACCAGAGCAACGTGACGAGACTTCATCTCTATCCCTCATCCCAAATGAGCCAGGTGTGTTGGCATGTGGCTGTTGTTCCAGCTCCTCAGAAGACCGGGGAAAGGCTCACCGGAGCCTGGTGGGCCAATGCTACAGTGGCTGGGAGCGAGCCACCACCCACCAACCTAGGTGAAGGAGTGAGACTCCGACTCAAAGAGAAAAAGGAAAAAAAGGAAAAAAAAAGAAGAGCATCCATTTTTATATGAAATTGGCATCATTGTGAACAGACAGAAATCATTTGGGAAGGATGTCCCAGAATTGGGCATAGATTTTCCGAAAGATGGTGGATCGGCAGACAATTGCACTGTGACTTTGAGAGTCCAAGGCGGTGGACCTCTGGAGCCTGGGGGTTTGAGACCAGCCTGGGCCAGGTAGTGAGACCTCATCACTCTGGGAAAGCAAACACAGGAGTGGTGCATAGTAGCGACCGTGGACCCAGCTACATGGGATGCGGTTGCCTTCATCCCAGGGCTTTTTTTGCATCACCCCCACCAACAGTATGTGCAAGACCTGGCCGGGCACCATTGTTAATGGCTGTCAGACCCATGCCCTTGGAGGCTGAGGCAGGAGGCAGCCTGAGCCCATGGGTCGGAGACCAGCCTGAGTGACATGGAAAGACCTCATCTCAGCGAGAGGTTTCCAAAATCGAGGCAGGCATGGTGGCCCTTGGATGTCCAACTGTTTGGGGACCGAGACGGGAGGACCGCCTGAAACACAGAGGTTGAGGCTCTGGGAGCCACAATTTTGCTGCCACGCCCTAGCTAGGGCGACAGAGACTCCAGTGACAAAAAAAGTCTCCCTCGTGTGCCGACAGGTGTCCATGACTCCCCAGGGGCAGATCTGCGTGAGCAGAGGACGATGGAGTGATAGGAAGAGGAAGGGGCCAACCCCAGTCCGTAGGTGGCAAACCAGGCGATGGTAACATGGACTGGCCATGGTGTTGCCACACCGCTTTGATCACTCTATACCTGACAACCCCCATAACTCGGGACAGTATGTTCCATGAGCTCACACGGGTCTTTGCCATGGGGCACGAGTATGTTGGGTGGAGGCAGGCCTTCTGGGACTTGTGACTGAAAGCATGGGATGGACGTGCCCAGTGGCCACCTTTGATACATCCCATGAATGACAGGCAGGAAAGTAGCTTTTCCTCTCCCATTTCTGAGTGTGATTTCCCACACTGGGTGGCAGATGTGGTGGTGGTGGAGGTGATGGTGATTATTATTATTTGAGTCGGAATGCCACTTTGTCAGCTAGGCCAGAGTGCAGGGGCATGCTCATAGACACAGCAGACTTCACCTGCCGGGCCCAGGCGATGCTCCTTCCTCTACCCCCGAGTGGCTGGACCCACAGGACTGAGCCACCACACCTGGTTAATTTTAGATTTATTTTTGATGGCTGAGATGAGGTCTTGCCCTGTGTCCTGGCCTGGTGTCAAACCCTCAGACTCAGGGTGCGGCTCTCGGCCACCGCAGCCTCCACCGATGGCTCCAGCAATCCTCCCACTGTGGCCTCCTGGGTGGCCAGAATGAAAGTCCTGTGCCACCAAGCTCAGCTCATTCTTTTGGCTTCTTGTAGAGTCGAGGTATTGCAATGGTTCCCAGACTGGTGTCAAGCCTGTGGGCTCGGTCATCCTCTCACCTTGGCCTCCCAGAGCATTGGGATGACAGGCGTGAGCCCTTGCGCCCAACCTCTAAACCCCTCTTGGGGCCCCACCATGAGGACCTCCCCCTTCTGATGACCTGGGATCATGGAGAGGGCAACCAGAGTCACCCGCCAAGACCTCCTGGATGGGAAGGCATGGAGCATGGTTGTGTTGTGTCTTCACCTTGGCTACCCGCCCCTACTGCCCCCTTGTTCACCAGGGTGGACCCACTCACTTCTCCCAGTGGCTGCCTTGGGAAAAGGAAGGGCTTGACTCTCAAAACTTCAGGGAGCAGGGACGGCTGGGAGATTCATGCCCGTCTCCTCGGCACTCAGGAGGCCAAGACAGGAATATGTCCGAAGCCAGGAGTTCCAGACCAGGCTGGATACCATAGCAAGCCCACACCTCGACCCCAAGAAAAACCCAGAAAACCATGGTTGTGGGCAGGCCGCGGCAGGAAGATCGCCTCTGGCCCAGTGTTCAAGACCAAGCAGGAGACCAGAATAACCATTAAATGGAAAGCCTGTGATCACAGAAGTTTGGGAGGTCCAGGACGAGAGGAAGGCCTGAGTTGGGCGGTTTGAGTGCATCCTAGGCAGCCTAATGAGGAAAGAAAAAGAAGGAAAGAAAGAAAGAAAGAAAGAAAGAAAGAAAGAAAGAAAGAAAGAAAGAAAGAAAGAAAGAAAGAAAGAAAGAAAGAAAGAAAGAAAGAAAGAAAAAAGAAAGAAAGAAAGAAAGAAAGAAAGAAAGAAAGAAGAAAAGAAAGAAGGAAGGAGGAAGGAAGGAAGGAAAGAAAGAAAGAAAGAAAGGAAGGAAGGAAGGAAGGAAGAAAGAAAGAAAGAAAGAAAGAAAGAAAGAAAGAAAAAAGAAAGGAAGGAAGGAAGGAGGAAGGAAGGAAGGAAAGAAAGAAAGAAAGAACGATAGATAGAAAGAAAAAAGAAAGGAAGGAAGGAAGGAGGAAGGAAGGAAGGAAGGAAAGAAAGAAAGAAAGGAAGGAAGGAAGGAAGGAAAGAAAGAAAGAAAGAAAGAAAGAAAGAAAGAAAGAAAGAAAGAAAGAAAGAAATCCATTCTCCTGCAAACCTTCTACCCTCAGTTTTTACCCCCCGTTCCCCCATATGGCAAGGTCCCTCAAGCTCTGCACCTTCCATCCCCAAACACCCCAATGGCTGCCCCCCAATTTTGCTGTGGGAGTTCCCAAGGTTCCCTGCCCGGGTTCCTGCCCGCTCACCTCTCAAAGGTGTGAAATGTGCCCCAGGCAGGCTGACCCTCTGACTCTGCAATGAGGACCTCACCCAAGAACGACCAGGGGCAGATTTCTCACCCGGGGACATTTCTTTACTCCCAATCCCATTTTTAGAGGCTCTAACGCCAGTCACCCTCTGAGCACACCCTGTGCAGTTGATAATCTGTATATGATTCTGATGTTTTTAGAGACAGGGTCTGGCTATGTGGCCCAAGCTGGTGCCCGAAGAGATGACCGTCATTCACCACCAGTCTTGAAATCGCGGGCTCCGGCGATCCTCCACCTCAGCATACAGAGTGGCCAGGATGATGGGCACCATGTCCCCAGACCCCTGTTTGGATGGGTGTGGAGATGGGGTCTCCCTGCATGACACAGGCTGGCCTTGAGCTCCTGGGTTACAGCCATCCTCCAGCCTCAGTCTCTCAGAACACTGGAATTCCAGGTGTGGGCTGCCATGGCCCACCTTCTGGTTTGTTTTTGATGAAGTATCGAGGTCTGTCTTGGGGCCTCAACCTCCTCATCCTAGTGCTTTGGGAGGCTGATGCCAGTGGCTGGCCCCAGCCTGAGACATGCCCGGACAACTTGATGAGACCTCATCCCTCTCCTCTATCCCAAATGAGCCGGAAGTTGTGGCACGCACCTGTCATTCTGTATCCTCTGAAGCCCAAGGCAGGACAGCTCACCAGAGCCTGGCATGCCAAGACTGTGGTAACTGGGAGCGAGCCACCAGCCTTCAGCCTGGGCGACAGAGTGAAACTCTGCCTCAATAAAAAAAAAGAATGAAAAGAAGAGCATCCATTTGTGTATGGAGTTGGGATCATTGTTAACAGACAGAGATCATAGGGGAAGGAGAACTCAGCCTTGGGCATAGAGTACCTGAAAGATGGTGGATCAGCAGACAATTGGGCTGTGGTTTTGGGAGGCTGAAGCAGGGGAATGCTGGAGCCCAGGAGTTTGAGACCAGCTTGGGCCACATAGTGAGATCTCATCACTCCCCAGAATGCAAACAATTAAGTGGTGCATGGTGGCACCCATGGTCCCATCTACACTGTATATGGTCACCTCTGTCCCTGGCACTCCTATGCATTGCCCCCATTGACAGAACGTGCCAGTCCAGGTTGGGTGCCATGGCTTATGGCCATGAACCCCATTCCCTGGGCCGCCAAGGTGGGAGGCTGCCTGAGCCCAGTGTTGGAGACCAGCC
>NW_007260472.1:0-3669 GCF_000164805.1 Carlito syrichta
CCAGGGCCGTTTCTACTAATGTGCCTGATTTGTCCACACACATAACATGATTGCACTGAAGCATTTTTCTGTTTACCTTCACCCTGCATACCTTGAATGATCTGTGAAAAGGTTTCTCCCTTCAATGGTGCAGACAAAGCCATCCCTTGCATAATAGCTGAGATTACATCCGTGCACTGACATATAAAATCAGCAACCCCTCCCGTTTTGCGTATGGGTCTAAGCAAAGCCTGACAAGTATTATTAGCATTTCCAAAACCCAATTGTTTGATAAGAATTTCTGCTGCTTCTTCATTAGTAATTGCCCGATTAATAGCCGTAGTGAGTGTGGAAACAGTCCTCATAACTTTCCTTGGTCTTTTGTTTTACATCAGATAAAGAAGAAGTCTGATCAGTGTCTGCCAGCAATTTTTTCCATGCAGTGACAGCACAGTGATTTATCTGAAGCAAAACATCTTTGGGTAGAGAAATTTGATTAGTCATTTGGGTATACATACCAGTCCTGGAGAGCATATCATGAGAAATAATGAATGAACCAGCAGGTCGATTTAAATTCTGATCCAATTAAATTCTAACTTGATCCTCATACTCGGTTTTCCACAGCAAATAAGGACCTCCAGCAAACAGTTTTGGGTTAATTGCTGCGAATCTACAAGAGTCATCCATCAAGAGGCAAATTGACCTAAATGAGTAATTTTATAAGTTGCAAGAGGACCATATTTTTTAACTTACCTCCCATAACTCTATTACCAATTTATATGGCAAGGTTTCCCAGTGAACGTGATCCACTCCATCAGCACCGGGATAAAACTGTATTGGGAAACAAGCTGTGAATCTAAAATCTCATTCTTTTTCTGCTTCAGCTTGTACTGCCTGTATACCGAGAGGAAAGACAGGAGCCGCTGGGGCATTACTGGCATTATTAGGCAAATTTTTCGACTTTAGGACTTTAGCATTGAAAGGAGCAGCCTGTGGGGGGGAAGGCACAGTATTGACCTTAACAGCACTGATATGAATTCTATCAGCTTCTGCATCGGGTTCAGCTTCATCCTGTGGAGGTAATTTATCATTGTCATTATAAACAGGTGGAGCTGAGGCTGCAGCGAAGAGAAAGTTTCTTCATCATCATCATCGTTAGCAGCCTTTTTGGAAGGAAATTTCTCATAATCATGCTGTAGATTTAAAGCATTTTTAATTAACATTGTTACTGCACAAAATGTAGAAAATGAGCTAGATTAGAAGAAGAAACTTTAGCTCCATGTTTAGACAAAGTATTCATTAAGATACTGATTAATATTTTGCGTTCCTAGATTCACTCTGGCCCATGATTAGATAACGGCTCTGGCTTCACAAAAACTTGTTTACCCATCCTCACTCTGCCTGTCTTTACAGAGGGGTCTGCAGCACCCTGGGTATAATCCTAGCTGCCCTGAAACAAGAAAAAGACTTACTTTCCAGGGGCCCCATGTTGGGCGCCATTTGTGGGGAACAAGTCCCTGCAGAGATTTAGAGGATCCCTGGAAGGTGGGGCAGCATTGGTGATTATTCTGGAGAAATAAAGAGAAAGAAAGAGAAAGGGCGAGAAGGAAAGAGACTGGACTCTGTCTAGTGCAAAAGCCGATTCTGTAGTATGATAGATATTAAAAGAAAGAAAGATGGAGAGATAGATATAAAGAGGAAGAAAGAGAAAGAAAAAAGTGGACAACTGTTCAGTGAAATGAGCAGAAGCCGTTTATTGGGACCAACTGTGAGTCTTTTATCATGAATTTTCACATGTTAAATCACAAGACTTTCACGTGAACACAAGGCCAGGTGGAAGAGGCACATCCCCTCACCCACCAGGTGTTTCCTTAAGCATGAGGAAGGACAACCCCAATCAAATCACAGGACTTTCAGGAAAACACAAAGCCAGGTGGAAGAGGGGTGTCCCCCACCCACCAGGCGTTTTCCCAAGCATGAAGAAGGACAATACCCAAATTATCTCACTGTTCCTTATGCTTGGTTTATGTTCCTCAAAGCAATACAACAATTGTAACATCCTAAAATCCTAATAATCAATAATTTCTAAAACTTATGCATAACCAACACCTAATGACTGACTAAAATCCTAATACATTTCTATTCTGTGCTAATTCTACATACATTATGGAAACTCTTAATTATAGCCGAAACCTCAATCTGTGAGAAACGGGAACAATGGATCCCTAGTCAGCCATGCCTGTCATATTCTCAGAACTTCATGCTTAGATCATCAAAGTCCCTGATAGTGGGTCAGGCCAACCAACAAAGAAAGCAGGAAGGAATGGACCTTCAGCTCCTGAACACAACCTGGTGGTCTCAGGGTCCACAGCCCACCTGGAACCCTAAAGCTCAGTCAGGCCTCCACGGCCTACTCACAACATAAACATATAGTAAAGTTTGAAGTATGGAACTGTGATAAATCTGCTTTGTTTCTTTTGATAAAATTCTTTTGGTTTTTCATTATTGTTTATGGCTTGATATGAATTCATTATTGTAATTTCCAGGACTGATAAGAATGATGTTGAGGTGTTGCTGCCCTGAGAGGCGGTAGGTGACTCCGCCGCAGACAGTGTCACGCTGGGGCCTGCGCTGGTCGCAGAAGTCGTAGGGAGGACTTCAGGACACTCAGGAATCCGAGAAATGTTGGGACCAAGACTGCAAACTGCTGAATAGACAGACTGTAAAGCAGAGGGAAAAGTGAACAAAACCAGAAGACCCTCATAAGGAAGAACAGGTCATTGCAGAAGAGAAATAAAAGCAACCCCACCTTCCCTCAAAAACAGAATTGAAGGGGGGGGGGAAAGGGGTAAAGGGAGAAAAATCTAGAGAAATGAAGAAAAACCAAAAGAAGAGTATGGGTCTCTCCCAGACGCCTGGGAGAGCAGACACTGAGAAAATTGACTTTGGAATACAAACAATCAAAAGTCCCCAGAATGAAGGGTCTCAAAATGCAAATGTAGATATCAAAACAATAATGGAGAGACTAAAAAGAATTGAGGAGACACAAGAAGAAACTAGGAAGGAGTTGATATCTGAGATAACAGTAATAAAGAATACTGTGAATGAAATAAATAACAAATTGATAAGCATGGAAAGCAGAATTACCCAAGCAGAAGAAAGAATCTCAGAGCTTGAGGACCAAAATATAGAAATAACCCAAACTCTTAAAAACACAGAAAATAAGCTCAAAAAGACAGAACAAAACCTTCAAGAGATGAGTGACTACCTCAAGAGGCCTAACCTAAGAATAATCGGACTCCCTGAGGCAGAAAGAGAAACAGAGACCACATTGGAACAAACTTTCCACGAGATCATTCAAGAAAATTTCCCTTATCTAATCAGTGATACAAAAATTCAAACACAAGAGATTCAGAGAACCTCCGCAAGACAGCAAATGAGAAGACCAACTCCTAGACACTAATAATTCGCCTAAATAAAGTAGGCACAAAAGAAAAAATCCTAAAGGCAGCAAGAGAAAAAGGACAGATCACCCACCATGGAAGACCAATCAGAATAGCAGCAGATTTATCTGCAGAAACCCTGCAGGCTAGGAGAGCTTGAGCCCTATCTTAAAGTCCTAAAGGATAACATTTCAACCAAGATACTACCCAGCCAGCTAGCTTCATCAGTGAGGGAGAATTAAAATCG
>NW_007260472.1:3689-4766 GCF_000164805.1 Carlito syrichta
CATCTATTACCTTCAAGAGACTCACCTCACTAGAAAGGGCATACACAGACTCAAAGGAAGAGGATGGGAAACAAACTTTAAGGCGAATGGAATACAAAAGAAAGGAGGAATAGCGATCTTAATTTCAGACATAATACCCTTCAAGCTATTAAAAATCAAAAAAGATACAGAAGGCCACTACATAATGATAAAAGGCTCAATCCATCAACAAGAAATATCTATCGTAAACATACATGCACCCAACAAAGGTGCGCCAACTTTCATAAAGCAACTTCTTAGAAAACTAAAGAAAAATATTGACTCTACCACTATCATAACTGGGGACTTTAATACCTCACTCACAAACCGAGAGAGATCATCAGGACAAAAAATTAGCAAGGAGATCTGGAAACTCAATGTGACTTTGGACCAAATGGACTTAATTGATACCTACAGAACACTCCATCCAAAGACCACAGAATACACATTCTACTCATCACCACATGGAACATATTCTAAGATCGACCACATAATTGGACACAAATCAAGTATAAGCAAATTTAAAAGGACTGAAATTCTACCATGCACCTTCTCGGACCACAGTGGAATAAAAATAAACATTGACACCAACAAAGTCCCCCCAAAACCTGTTGGGAGCCAACATCTATAGCTACTTGACTGAGACCTGTAAAGGCCATCTGGAAGATCGCCTCTGACATAGGATATCAGTTATACCTATAATATTGGCGTGTGATTAGTGACCAGTGTGCATATATGGCAGTAAAACTTATAAGTAAATCTCAATACACCTGATGGAAAGTGCATAGCAGAATTATTTTTCTCTGTCTTTCTAAGTTTTACTTCTTTCTAGATATTTTTTAACTTCTATTTCCTGGTAGACTGGGTAGTCAGCTTTGGAAAGCTGTTTCCCCTAGGGCTAAGATTAGAAACTAAATTACCATGATAGTTTTGTCACCCTGCCCCTAGCCAGGCAGAACGTTTTCTTTTGTTTTGTTAATTACCGAAACTCTGTCTGCTTCAGCCCATGGCTGCCATCTTGGCAGCCCTGCATTTCCTTGTTCAAGAGTGTGACACCTA
>NW_007260472.1:4804-29301 GCF_000164805.1 Carlito syrichta
CGAGATCCGGAACCTCAATGAGACTCTGGACCAAATGGACTTAATTGATACCTATAGAACACTCCATCCAAAGACCACAGAATACACATTCTACTCATCACCACATGGAACATATTCTAAGATCGACCACATAATTGGACACAAATCAAGTATAAGCAAAGTTAAAAGGACTGAAATTCTGCCATGCACCTTTTCGGACCACAGTGGAATAAAAATAAACATTGACACCAACAAAGTCCCTCCAAAACCCACAAAGACATGGACACTAAACAGCATGATGCTAAATAACTCCTGGGTCAATGATGACATCAAAATAGAGATCAAAAGATACATGGAAACAAATGAAAATAAAGAAACATCTTACCAAAATCTCTGGGATGCCTTAAAAGCTGTAATAAGAGGGGAATTTATATCCCTACAAACACACATGAGGAAAATGGAAGGAACAGAAATTGACAACCTAACAAGCCACCTAAAGAAGCTGGAAAAGCAAGACCACAAAAACCCTAATTTCAGCAGAAGAATCCAGATCACCAAAATAAAAGCCCAAATCCAGGACATAGAAGACAAAAAGATAATACAAAAAATCAATGAAACAAAAAGCTGGTTCTTCGAAAGGGTAAACAAGATTGATGGTCCCCTAGCTAGACTGACCAAGAAAAAACGAGAAAAAAACCAAATAAGCATAATCCGAAACACAAAAGATGAAGTCACATCTGACCCTGAAGAAATACAAAAGATCATTAGAGACTACTACGTACACTTGTATGGAAACAAACTTGAAAACCAGAAGGAAATGGAAGACTTTCTGACATCACACAACCTACCTAGGTTGTAACAAGAAGAAATTGAGACCCTAAATAAACCAATAACAATCAAGGAAATCGACCACGTAATAAGAAAACTTCCTACAAAAAAAAGCCCTGGTCCAGATGGCTTTCCAGCAGAATTCTACAAGACATTTAAGGAGGAGCTGATACCAATCCTACTGAAGGTATTCCAGGCGATTGAAAAAGATGGAACTCTCCCCAAATCATTTTACGAAGCCAACATCACATTGATACCCAAGCCAGGTCTGACAAAGGCTTAACATACTGGATCTACAAGGAACTGAAGCATAAAGAAAGAGAACTACAGGCCAATATCTTTGATGAGCATAGATGCTAAAATTCTCAACAAGATCCTAGCAAACCGGATTCAGCAATACATCTCAAAAATCATCCATCATGACCAAGTAGGCTTCATTCCTGGCATGCAAGGCTGGTTCAATATTCGTAAAACCATAAATGTAATTAAATACATCAACAGATGTCAAAACAAAAACCACATGATCATATCACTAGATGCAGAAAAAGCTTTTGATAAAATCCAGCACCCCTTCTTGATAAAAACCCTTGAACATCTAGGCATACGGGGAACATACCTCAAAATAGTAAAAGCCATCTACGAGAAACCCACAGCCAGCATACTCCTAAATGGACAAAAATTGGAACCAATTCCCCTGAAAACTGGAACTAGACAAGGATGCCCACTCTCTCCCCTCCTGTTCAACATAGTATTGGAAGTCCTGGCTAAAGCAATCAGAGAAGAGGAGGCAATCAGAGGTATTCAAATAGGAAAAGAGGAAGTCAAGTTATCTCTCTATGCAGATGATATGATGGTGTACCTTGAAAACCCAAGAGAATCTGTCAAAGGTCTCCTTACATTGATAAATCCTTTGGCAAAATCTCAGGATACAAAATAAATGTACAAAAGACAATCGCATTTCTCTACACCAATAATAAACAAACAGAAACCCAAATAAAAAACACAGTTCCATTCACAATAGCCACAAAAAAAATGAAATACCTTGGCATCTTCCTAACCAGAGACGTGAAAGACCTTTACAATGAAAATTACAAAACACTGCTCAAAGAAATCAAAGCCGACATGAACAAGTGGAAAAATATCCCATGCTCATGGATCGGAAGAATCAACATTGTGAAGATGTCCATCTTACCTAAGGCAATCTACAAATTCAATGCAATACCCATTAAATTACCAACAACATTCTTCTCAGACCTAGAAAAAACAACACAGGAATTCATATGGAAACACAAACATCCAAGAATAGCCAGAACAATCCTCAGCAAAAAAAAACAAAGCAGGTGGTATCACAATACCAGATTTCAAACTTTACTATAAAGCTACAATCATCAAAACAGCTTGGTATTGGTACAGGAACAGGCATATAGATCAATGGAACAGAATTGAGATCCCAGAAGCAAAACCTCAATTTCTCAACCAACTCATCTTCGACAAAGCCCCCACCACCTACCAATGGGGAGAGGAGAACCTATTCAGTAAATGGTACTGGGAAAATTGGCTGACCACATGCAGAAGATTGAACACAGGACCCTATCTATCCCCATGCACAAAGGTTAACTCCAAATGGATCAGAGACATAAATGTAAAACCTCAAACCATAAGAACTTTAGAAAAGGAAGGAAATACTCTCATGGAAATCGGAACTGGCATCCAATTTCTGTACAAAACCCGAAACCCACAGGACTTAAGAGAGAAGATAGACAAGTGGGACCTTATTAAACTGACAAGCTTCTGCAAAGCCAAAGAAACCATCAAGAGAGCAGGGAGACAGCCTACAGACTGGGAAAAAGTATTTGCCAACTCTAGGTCTGACAAAGGCTTAACATCCTGGATCTACAAGGAACTGAAGCGTACTGAAAAGAAGAAAACAAACAACCCCATTATAAAATGGGCAAAAGACATGAACAGACACTTCACAAAAGAAGACATTCGAGCAGCCAACAAACACATGAAGAAATGCTCAACCTCACTAATCATCAGGGAGATGCAAATCAAAACCACACTGAGATACCACCTAACTCCAGTCAGAATGGCAATTATCAACAACTCAAAAAATAACAGCTGCTGGAGAGGGTGTGGTGAAAAGGGAACACTTCTACACTGTTGGTGGGAGTGTAAACTAGTGCAACCTCTGTGGAAAGCAGTGTGGCGATTCCTAAAAGCTCTAAAAATTGACCTTCCATATGACCCTGCAATCCCCCTACTGGGAATATACCCTGAAGAACACGAATCACTCTATAAAAAAGATACCTGCACACGTATGTTTATCGCAGCATTGTTCACAATAGCAAGAACCTGGAAACAACCATGCTGCCCATCAAAAGAGGACTGGATTAAAAAATGTGGTACATATACACGATGGAATACTACACAGCCATAAAAAAGAACAAAATCATGAATTTCGCTGCAACCTGGATGGAACTAGAGTCTATAATACTGAGTGACCTCTCACAAAAACAAAAATCCAAATATCACATGTTCTCACTCATATAATGGACCTTGAACATCCAATGCAATACTATGAGAAAATGACGGATGGTACTGGGAAACTATGGGGGGAGGGGGATGGGATTAACAGTAGCAAATATCTGTCGGGGGATGGGAAAACACTTCTTATCTACAGGGTGCCTGAATGAAACGTCATTGTACACCTAACCCTTAACTGTACCCCACAAAACCATAATAAAAAATACTGATTAATGAAAAAAAAAAGAGGAGAGAAAATCTCCCATAGTGGGAGGGAAACTGAGGGGGTTGTCCTATTTTTCTATTCTCTTTTTTATTAATTTCTGCTATAATATTCATTATTTCCTTTTTTCTGTTTGCTTTCTAATTAGTTTGCTCTTCTTTGTCCAGTGTATTAAGTTAGGAGGTTAGATTGTGGATTTGGCATCTTTCTTCTTTATTAATATATATTCTCAGCTATAACTTTTTCTCTAAGCCCTGCTTTAGTTGCATCTCATGAGTTTTGGAGCACTGTTGTCTTAGTCAATTCAGGCTGCTATAACAAAATATGTAAAACTGAGTGGCTTAAATGAAAAACATTTATTTCTCACAATTCTGGAGTCTGGGAAGTGCAAGATCAAAGTGCCAGTGATTTGGTGTATGGTGAGGATCCTTTTCTTAGTTATTGGATGTCCATCTTCTTAATGTATGCTCGCATGATTAAAAAAAAAAAGAAGCCGGGCTCAGTGGCTCAGCCTGTAATCCCACGCCTTTGGGAGGCTGAGGTGAGTGGATTGCTTGAGCCCGCGGGTTCGAGACCCGCCTGGGCAGCGAGACCTCATCTCTACAATAAATCAAAAAAAATTCAGCTGGGCGTGGTAGCGCGTGCCTGTAATTCCGGCTACTTGGAAGGCTGAGGCGGAAGGATCGCCAGAGCCCAGCAGGTCGAGGCTGCGGTGGCCGGGAGTGGCCACTGCACTCCAGTCTGGGCAACAGAGTGAGACTCCAACTCAAAAAAAAAAAAAAAAAAAAGAGCTAGACAGCTCTTTGCGTTTCTTTTATAAGGGTACTAATCCTATTTATAAAGGCATTGCTTTCATGACTTAATCATTTACCAAAGGCCCTACCTCCTAATGCCATTACAATGGGGCTCAGGCTTTAAGAATATACATTTGGGGAGGGACACAAAAATTCAATCCATAACAGTTGTAACTTTATTTTCATTTATTACAAAGTATTTTCTGATCATTCTTTTGATTTATTCTTTTGTCCATTTTTTATTTAATAATGCATCATTCCACATTTACATATTTGTGTGTTGCTCAAATTTCAGTTATTGATTTTTGATTTCATTATATGTAGTCAGAGATTTTGTATCATTTTTAGCCTTTGTAATTTATTGAGTCTCGTTTACAGTGTAGCAGAATGATCCATGCACTACTGAGGAGAGAGTATATTCTGTCATTTTGGGATAGAGTGTTCTAGTAGATATCTGATAGGCCTAGTTGGTTTATAGTGTTGGTCATGGCTTCTACTTCTTTACTAATCATTCGTCTACTGGTTCTAATTATTATCAAAATGGTATATTGAAGTTTCAATTATTATTGAATTGCTTATTTTTCCCTTTGTTTTCTTCATTTTTTCTTGATGTGTTTTGGTGTTTGGTTATCAGGTATATATGTATATATATAATTTTTTTTTTTTTTAATCAAAGTCTCACTCTGTCACCCAGGCTGGAGTGCTGTAGCATGCTCATGTCCACTGCAGTCAACCTGCTGGGCTCAGGCAATCCTTCCACCTCAGCCTTCCAAGTAGCTGGAACTATAGGTGTGCACCACCACACCTGGTTAATTTTTTGATTTATTGTAGAGATGAGGTCTTGTCAAGTTTTCAGGCTGGTCTCGAAACCCTGGGCCCAGGCAATCCTCTCAGCTCTGCCTCCCAAAGTGCTGGGATTGCAGGCATGAGCCGCTGCGCTCAGCCAGGTGCATATATGTTAATAATTGTTATAGCTTCCAGAGGGAGCGGCATGATTTTATCCCTCTTAAATTCTAATGACATTTTTCATTTTAAAGTCTAATGTTAGTATGAACACTACAACTATTCTGTGATTGCTGTTTGTGTGATACATATTTTTCCATACTGTTATGTTAAATCTGTTTGTGTCTTTGTATTTGAAGTGCATCCCCTGCCAGACACTTCTAAAGGAGGGAAGGAGAGAAGGAGAGAGGGAGAGAGGAATGGAGGAGGGAAAAGGGCCCGTGGTAACACACTGGGTGCTTGATCCACTATCAGTAGGAGAGAGGACCAGCTAGAAGCCCAAACCTCACCTACATGCAGCCTACCTATTAGTAAATCCCCGCTTTACCCCGTAACTCCACATTAAATAAATAAATTGATTGAGAATAAGGTTAAGAGAGAGGTTAGATAAGAGACAATGTGCATTATAAGCTCATCTTAAATGAACTGAGGTCAGTTAAGAACCAGAGTCCCTAGCAGGGCTTGAACCACCACTTTTTGTTGTACCCATGATTACTCATTATAGAAACATGCATTGACTCTCTATGCACATTTTCTCTAGGCTCCAACTTGCAGCACCCTGGTTTCCTCTGCCTTGTCTAACTGGGTCCCTCCAGAAGATAATCTACCTGAGAATGGTATGATTGCAATAATGATATAGCAAACCAATCAGAAATTTCTATTAGCAACAAAGTTACAAGATTCTTATTTGCTTATATTCAGAAAGTAATGGCATAAGAAAAGAATTTACATTAAAATGATGTTTTTATCCCCAAAAATGTTTATCTCCTATGGACAACATATAACTGGAGCATATTTTTTAATCCAGTCTGACAATCCCTGCCTTTTGATTAGATTATTTAATCGATTCACATTCACATTATTATTAATATAGTTGAATTTATATCTATCATCATTTTACTTGTTTTCTATATGTCTCAGAACATTTAGTTTCTCTATTCCTTCTTTTCTGCTTTATTTGGCATTGAATGAACATATTCTAATGTAGCATTGTAATTCTATTAATATTTTCAATATATATATATTACTTTTATTTTTTGCTCTAGTGTTTACCATATACTTCTTAAATTACCAAAATCAGTTTCAGGTTTGTACTAGCTTAATTCCTAAAATATATAGATACATTTTTTTATATAGCTCTAGTCCCTCATTCCTTTTCTGACAAATATATACATATTTATATTTACATTTATATTTATAATTATTACTTCACCACTTTATCATCTTTTATCATTTATTTGGTTCATTATAACTTTGCTCCCACTCACTTTCTTTATATAGGCAAATATACTGCACATATTTTGCATTTCTATATATTGCAAGTCCAACAATTCTTTATATATTTTATTCAGTTGATTTTTCAATCATTTAAGAGAATAAAAGATATGCATTTAAAATGCCTTTCATAATTATATAATTACCTTTGCCAGTGCTTTTTTTTTTTTTGTTCCTGTGCATTTGAACTATTATCAGGGTCATTTGTTTTCAGTATGAAGTTTAAAATCTTTAGTACATGTTATAAGGTGGGTATGCTAGCAACAAGTTCTCTGAATTTTTGTTTTTATGAAAAGTGTTTATTTAGTCCTTATATTTGAATAATTGCTTTGCTGTGTATAAGTTTTCTGTTTGACAGACTATTCTTTCCTTTCACCATTTGAATATTATATCTCACTGCCTTTTGCCCTTCACTGTTTCAGCTAGGAAGTTAGTTGTTAACTACATTGGGGTTCCCTTATAAGTAATGTGTTTTTGTTTCTTGCTGCTTTAAAAATTTTCTCATTATTTACTTTCAGTATTTTTAGTATGATGTGTCTGTTTGTGAATATCTTTGTGTAAATTTCATTGAGCATGTTAGATGTGTACATTATTGTTTTTCAATATATTTGAATAGTTTATAGCCATTATTTCTTTAATATTTCTTTCTTTCTTCTTTCTTTCTCTCTCTCTTTCTTTCTCTCTCTCTCTCTCTTTCTTTCTTTCTTTCTTTCTTTCTTTCTCTCTCTCTCTCTTCCCTCCCCTAGTACTCCCATTATTTGTATGTTGCTGCACTTGATGTCCACATTTCTCTGTGGTTCTGAGACTCATTTCTCTACATTGTCTTTTTTCTAATCAATTTTGGTTTTCTAACTCTCTAGAAGTCTATCTTCAAGTTTATTGATTATTTATCTACCAATCAAATCTACCACTTGAGTCCCTCTAATACTTTTTAATACTTCAGGGCTTGTACTCTTTAATCCCAGAATTTCTACTTGGAATTTTTTTTTTTTTTTTTTACAATTTCTGTATTTTTATTGATGTCTTCTATTTTATGTGACATTGAAACCATGCCTTCCTTTTATTCTTTAGTCATGTTTTTTTCTTTAGTTCTGTGAACATAGTTACAATGACTACTTTGAAATATATTTCTATTAAATCCAACATCTGCTTATTCTCACAGGCAAGTTCTGTTGCCTACTCTTTTTCTGGTGTATGGTTATACTTTTTATTTCTTTTTGTTGGAAACTGGATATTTTAAATAATGTAACAATTGTCAATACTTCCCTCTTCCCCTTGGCATGGGATGTTTCTCCATTTGTTTGTGTCCTCTGCAATTTTTTTCTGACGCCTAGTATAGGCTTTCACAAACCTTGGACATATTGTATAGTAGTGGGGATTGGGTCTCAGCTGGCCCATTCCCCAGATAGTGAACATTGTACCCTGTATGTAGTTTCTAACGCTAATCTTCTGCCCCATCTCCTCTCCTCTTCCCTCCCTTTGTGTCCCCAGTGCCTATAATTTCCATCTTTGTAACTATTTAGTTCCCACATATGAGTGAAAACATAGTGTTTTTGTTTGGTGTTCTGTTTCTGAGTTAGTTTACTTAGGATGATGGTCTCCAGCTCCATCCATGTTGCTGAAAAGGACATGATTGCATTCTTTTTTATGACTGCATAGTATTTCATGGTGTATGTATACAACATTTTTATTCTCCACTGATCAATTGATGGGCATTCAGGTTAATTCCACATCTTCGTAATTGTGAATTGTGCTGAGATGAACATGCAGGAGCAGGTGTCTTTTTTATACAATGATCTCTGTTCCTTAGGGTAGATACCTAGTAGTGAGATTGCTGGATCAAATGGAAGATCTATTTTTAGTTCTTTGAATAACCTCCACACCACCTTCCATAGTTTACATGCCCACCACAGTTTATAATTGTTCCTTTTTCTCTGCATCCATGCCAGCATCTATCGTTGTTTGACTTTTTTAATAATGGCCATTCTGATTGACCATTCTTACTGTGGTCTTAATTTGCATTTCTCTGATGATGAGTGATGCTGAGCATTTATTCAAATGCTTGTTGACCATTTGTATATCTTCTTTTGAGAGATGTCTATTCATGTCATTTGCCCACTTTTTAATGGGATTATTTATATTTTCTTGATGATTTCTTTGAGCTCTTTTAAGATTCTAGATATTAGTCCTTTGTCAGATGTATATTTTGTGAATATCTTCTCCCATTCTGTAGGTTGATTGTTTGCTCTGTTGATTATGTCTTTTGTTGTGAAGAAGCTTTTTAGTTTAATTAAGTCCCACTTATTTATTTTCATTTTAGTTGCATTTGCATTCAGGGTTTTAGCCATAAATTATTTGCCTAGGCTGATGTCTATAAGAATTTTCCTAGGTTTTCTTCTAAGATTTATATGATTTCAGAGCTGATGTTTAAGTCTTTAATGCATCTTGACTTAATTTTTGTATATGGGGAGAAATAGGGATCAAGTTTCATTTTTCTGCATGTAGCTATCCAATTTTCTCAGCACCATTTGTTGAATACTGTGGGTTTTCCTTGGTCTATGTTTTTGTCAAAGATCAGTTGGTTGTAGGTATTACTTTCCAGTTTCTCTAGTCTGTTCCATTGGTCCATGTATCTGCTCTTGTACCAGTACCTTTCTGCTTTGGTTACTACAGCCTTGTAGTATAGTTTGATGTCAGGTAATATGATATTTCCAGCTATGTTCTTTTTGCTTAGGATTGCTTTGGCTATTCTGGATCTTTTTGGGTTCCATATGAATTTTAGAATTGTTTTGTCTAATTCTGTGAAAAATGACATGGATAGTTTGATAGGGATTCCACTGAATCTGCAGATTACTTTGGGCAATATGGCTGTTTTAATTATGTTGATTCTTCCAATCCATGAGCATGATGTTTCTCCATTTATTTGTGTCCTCTGCAATTTCTTTCATCAGGGTTTTGTAGTTCTCCTTGTAAAGATAATTCACCTCCTTGGTTAAATATAATCTTAGGTTTTTTGGCTGCTATTGTAAATGCAATTGAGTTATTGGCTGGATTCTCAGCTTAGTCATTATTGGTGTACAGTCGTGCTATTGATTTGTGTGTTGATTTTGTATCCTGAAACTTTATCACATTCACTTATGAAGTCCAGGAGACTTTTGGAAAAGATGTAAAAGTTCTCTAGGTATAAGATCATATCATTGGTACAGAGATAGCTCTGATTGTTTCTTTTCCAGTTTGGATACCCTTTTATTTCTTTTTCTCCCCTGATTACTATGGCTAGGACTCCCAGTACTATGTTGAATAGGAATGATGAAAGTGGAACTCCTTGCCTTTTTCAGTTCTGAGGGGGAATATGTTCAACTTATTTCCATTAAGTATGACATTGGCTGTGGGTTTGTCTTATATGGCTTTTATTATTTTGAGGAATGTTCCCTCTATGCTTATTTTGCTTAGGGTTTTTATCATGAAGGGATGCTGTATTTTAGCACATATTTTCTGCATCTATTGAAATGATTATATAATTTTTCTTTTTAATTCTGTTTATGTAGTGGATCACATTTATTGGTTTGCATATGTTGAGCCACCCTTGCATCTCCAGGATAAAACACCCTTGGTCATGGTGTATTTTTTAATGTTCTTTTGAATTTGGTTTACTAATATTTTGTTAAGGATTTTTGTGTTTATGTTCATAAGGGTTATTGATATGTACTTTCTTTGGTTATTGTTGTGTCTTTTCCTGGCTTTGGTATTAGAGTGATACTGGTTTCGTAGAATGAGTTAGTGATACTGGCTTCATAGGATTCCTTCCTCTTCAATCTTGTGGAATAACTTCAGTAAAATTGGTATCAGTTTTTCTTTGACGGTCTGGTAGAATGTGGCTTTGAGTCCATCAGGTCCCGGACGTTTGATGTTGTTGGGAGACTTCTCATTACTATATCAATCTTTCTGCTCATTATTGGTTTGTTCAGGATTTCTATTTCTTCTGATTCAAGGTTGGGAGGTTGAATGTTTCCAGGAATTTATCCATTTTCTCTGTATTGTCTAGTTTGTTTGCATAGAGGTGTTCATAATAGTCTTGGATTATTTTTTGAATTTCCCTCATATGAGTTGTATGTCTCTTTTTTCACTTTTGATTATGCTAATTTGAGCCTTCTCTCAATTTCTAAATTAATCTAGCTAGAGGTCTACCAATTTTGTTTACCTTTTCAAAGAATCAATTTTTTATTTCATTGACCCTTTGCTTTTTTTAAATTTTAATTTAATTTAATTCTGCTCTGATATTTGTTATTTCTTTTCTTCTCTAGCTTTGAGTTTGGTTTGTTCATTGTTTTCTAGTTCTTTGAGGTGTGATGTTAGGTTGTCAATATGTGATCTTTCAGTCTTACTAATGTAGGCCTTAAGCACCATAAACTTTCCTCTGAGGACAGCTTCGACTGCATCTCAAAGGTTTTGATTACTTGTGTCATTGTTGTCATTCATTTCAAGGAATTTTTTAACTTCCATCTTGATTGTATTATTGACCCAAGTATCATTTGGTGCAAGTTGTTGAACTTCCATAACTTTGGTTTCACAAGTTTTTCTTGGAGTTAATTTCTAGTTAAAATTCTACTCCACTGTAGTCTGAGATGGTGCTTGATATGATTTTGATTTTTTTAAATTTATTGAGACTTGATTTGTGATATATCATATTGTCTATCTTGAAAAATGTTCCATGTGACTGATGAGAAAAATGTGTATTCTGTAGTTTGGGGTTATAATGTTCTATAGACATCTGTTAGTTCCATTTCCTCTAGAGTCCTATTTAACTCCAATTTTTCTTTGCCGACTTTCTGTCTTGATGGCCTATCTATTGCTATCAGTGGAGTGGTGAAGTCTCCCACTATTATTGTATTGCTGTCTATCTCTTTTTTTAGGTCTAATAAGATGTGTTTCATAAAGCTGGGGGCTCTAGTGTTAGGTGCATGTGTATTTAAAATTGTTAAGTCTTCTCATTGGACTTATCCCTTTATCATTATATAATAACCATCATTGCCTTTTTTTTTACTGTTATTAATTTAAAGTCTGTTTTGTCTGATATAAAAATGACTACTTTTGTTCACTTTTGGTTTCTATTTGTGTGGAATATTTTACCCCACCCCTTTACCCTGAGTCTATAGGAGTCTTTGTAAGTTAAGTGGGTCTCTTAAAGGCAGCAGATATTTGGGTTGTGTTTTTTTTATCCATTCTTGCAGTATATATATTCTTAGTGGGACATCGAGACCATCTACGCTTGGAGGTAATAATGATATGTAAGGTACTATTGTATTCATCAAGTAGCTTTGTTTATTTATTTTCTCTATATTATTGGTGTTCCATAAGCCTGCAAACTTTATGACTTCCAGCATTTTTCTACTGGTATATTTTCACCTTTTGTTTCAGTATTTAGGACTCTGAATATTTCTTATAAAGCTAGTCTAGTGATGACAAATTCCCTCAGTGTTTGCTTGCCTACAACGGATTTTATTTCTCTGTCATTTATGAAACTTAGTTTTGTGGTATACAAAATCCTTGGCTAAAGGTTATTCTGTTTGAGGAGACTGATGATGGGACCCCCCCAATCCCTTCTGACTTATAGGGTTTCTTTTGAGAAGTGTGCTGTTAGTCTGATAGTTTTACCTTTGTAAGTTATTTGATGCTTTTGTCTCACTTCTCTTAAAATTCTTCCCTTCACTTTGACTTTGCAAAGCTAGATGATTATATACCTTGGGGATGACCTTTTTACAATGAATCTTTTGGGGGTTATTTGGGCTTCTTGTATCTGACATTTAGATCTCTGGCAAGGCCAGGCAAATTTTCCTCCATTATTCCCGCAAATAGAATTTCCAAACCTGCTGCATTCTCTTCTTCCTCTGGGACCCTTATGATTCTTAGGTATGGATGTTTTACATAATCCCACATTTCTTGGACACTTTGTTCTGTTCTCTTGATTCTTTTTTTCTTTATAGTTGTCTGATTGGTTTAATTCAAAAGGCTTGTCTTCAACTTCTGAGATTCTTTCTTCTGCTTGTTCTAGTCTACTGTTAAAATTTTTGACTGCATTTTGTAGTTTCCTAAATGCTTCTTTCATTTTCAGAGTTTCAACCTTTTTTTAAGGTGTCTAAATCTTTGGAGAATTTTTCATCCATGCCCTGAACAGTTTTTTTCTTTTTAAAAAAATTTCTTTATGTTGATTTTCAACTGTCTCCTGAAGTTCATTGACCAATTTTATCATCAACCTTTTGAGTTATCTGACTGGAATTTCAACAATTTCCTTTTGGCTAAGGTTCATTGCTAAAGAGTTGGTGTGGTCTTTTGGGGGAATTGTAGAACTCTGTTTCTTACATTATCAGAATTATTTTTCTGGCTCCTTCTCATTTGGGTAGACAATTTCTTCTTACTTGAAGGGGCTGACATAGGCACTGTAGGATTACTCTGGTTATATATAGTCTTGGTGTGATGAGTTTCTCAACTGCCGGATGTGGCAGTTCTGTGCTATATACCTGCACTGGCTCACAATGTCCTGAGTGGCCAGAGTGACTTGGAAAATGTTATTACCTGGTGCTTGGGATCTGGCCTTCCTCAAAGCTGAGGTATTGTATCTGAAGTGATTCGTTGCACTATTGACCTCTGGCCAGGAGGTGGCACTTGTGAGAGAAAGCCAGTTCTGAGTGGCTATAGAGTTTCCCCTCGGCCAGTGCTGCTCCACGGAAGTGCTCAGCCAGCCTAGGGTGATGGCAGGGCTCTGGGTATTTCCCAAGTTTTCTGTTTATTTTGAGTCTTCTGGTATTTTAGGGGAAAAAAAGACGAGACACCCCACAAGTGTGTACTCCTAGCTGCCCCAGTGGGGATTAGAAGGGAGTCCCAGGCCACTGGAGTAACGGGATCCCTGCAAGTTCATGACAGGAGCACAAAACTCCTGAATTTCCATCTCTCACCTTCCCCACTATGTCCAGAGGCTGTGGTGAATTGTGGTTGTGCAAGAAATATTCTGACCTGTTCCAGTTCAGGTTGGTGGATTTTTTTTCTTCTTTGCTCTAGGTGGTTATTATCACTTTTTTGGAGACTCATGGGACATGCTGCTGGATCCATTCCTTTCTGAGTACTGAGGAAACTCTACCTTGCTTTACTCTGCAGGAGAAACTCTAGCTGCAGAGTAGATGTTGGCCATCTTTATCCAGAATCCCCACAAATCTCGTTTTTAAAACCCATTCATGGTTAATTATTGTTTGGTTATCTATCTTCTACAGTACAATCTTAGATTAATGAGCAATTCCTCACACATTGTCTATAACATTTTAGGTGGTCAGTAAGTTGCTACTGAGTACATAAATAAACCAATGAATGAGATATAAAATATTTAGTGCACCAGTGTTCTAGGAAGTTAGTCAATAAACTGTGGATCTGGTCAATAAGTATTTATGAAATATCAATAACTTACAAGGCATGATAAAGATTAAAAGAATGTTTTTTAAGTTTTACCTTTAAGAAGTTTTTATCGTGATAGGGAGTAGTATACAGAAATACTGTTAAAGATAGAAAAAGTCATGTATAAATTGAGTCAGGACTACTAATCTGTGAGGTTCTACACTGGCGACTATGATGCCTAGGGGTTCATCTAAAGTTCTTTATCAGAAGCAACATCATCCTAAATGTTAGAGTCCCATGTATCTGTTTAAGACTATAAGAATAGGTCTGCTTTGAAATTAATATGCAAATTTACTTAAGATTTTAGAAGATAGACGCAGAGGGCATACTTCCTTATTAATTCTATGAAGCCAGCATCGCATCATAAAAAATCATAAAAGTACAAACTATGATTTGAATAAAATCAGAGAAGAACTAAATAAATGAATTTAGTGGATTGGAAGACAATATCAGGATACCAATTCCTCCTAAATTGATCTATCAGTTCAATGTATATTAGAAAATGTGCATGTGTGTATATGTATGTGTGTGTGTGTGTGTGTGTGTGTGTGTGTGTGTGTGTGTGTATACACACACGCAAGGAACTCAAGAAGTCCAAAGATATTCCATATATAATCTCAGTGGTGTAATTCAGGATGATTCCAAAGGCCAGAAAACTGGGGAAAGCAGAGAAGGACACTGGTGTCCCAGGGTCAAAAAAAAAGACTAAAAACCAATAGCTCTGATCTCCAAGGGGAGGAGAAGGTGGATATCTCTACTTATGGAGAGAGAGAGAGAATTTACACTTCCTCTGCCTTTTTGTTTTATTTGGGCCCTCAATGGATTGGATGATGCACATTGATAAGAGCAGATCTTCTATACTCAGTCTACTGAGTCAAATGTTAATATCCTCTGCCACCATAGAGCTTTCACCATTTACAAAAATAAATCACAATTATAAATAAAAAATGCAAAACTATAAAATACCTTGGAAATAACATAGCAGAAAATCTATATCCCCTTGAGTTTAGTAATAACTTTTTAGATATAACACCAGAGACATAACTTATGAAAGAAAGAATTGGTTAAGTTGGACTTCATTAAATTAAAAAATTGTACTCTTCAACAGATACTCTCAAGAAATGAAAAAGCATAGACTGGGAAGAAATAATTGCAAAAGACACAACTGATAGAAATAAAAATTTTGTACCAAGAATTCTAGAAACTCAACAAGAAAACAACCTGGTTAAAAATGGAGCAAAGACCTTCGCAGACACCTCATCAAAGAAGAATCACAGATAGAAAATAAGTATATGTAAAGATACTCCACATCATATGTCATCAGGGAAATGCAAATTAAAACGTCAATGAGATACCACTACACACTAAATGCTGGTAAGGGTATGGAGCAGCAGGAACTCTCATTCCTGGTGGAAATGCAAAATGGTGCAGACAATTTGGAATACTGTCTGGCAGTTCGGTTTCTTACAAAACTAAACATACTGGTATCGTATGATCCAGCAATCACTCCCGTTGTTATCTGCCCAAAGGAATTGAAAACTTAAGTCCACCAAAAAAAGAAAGAAAGAAAGAAAGAAAATGCACAAAGATGTTTATACATAATTGCTAGCACTTTGAAGCATTTAAGATGTTCTTTACTAGGTGAATGGATAAATAAATTGTGTACATCCAGACAAGAGAATATTATTCAACACTAAAAATAAATGAGATATTAAGCTGTGAAAAGGCATGAAGGAAACAATAATTAACAAATGAAATAAGTCAGTCTGAATGCCTATGTGCTATATCATTCCAACTATATATCATCCTAGAGAAGGCAAAACTATAAAGACAGCAAAAATATCAGTGGTTGCCAGGAGTTATGGAAAAAGAAGAAATAAATAGGCGTAGGCAGAGCACAGAGAATTTTTAGGGCAGTTAAGCTACTCTGTATATTAGTGTTAGATACATGTAATTATAAATCAGTCCAGACTCATGGAGAGTACAACACTAGAAGTAAGCCCTAATATAAACAATGGACTTTGGGTGATAATGATGTGTCAATGTAGGTTTATCAATTGTAACAAAGGTACCATTTTGGTGTGAGTTGCTGATAATTAGGAGATTTGCATGTGTAGGGTGTATATAGGATATTTCTTTATATGTCTCTCATTTTGCTGTGAACCTAAAACTGCTCTAAAAAATAGTTTTCTAAAAAAATTTACTTAGGATAAGGTACTTAGCCTCTGTGCATTCCACTGGAAGGTTAAAAGTACATTCTAGTAAAAAGAATAAAGCAATATAGTTTAAATGGCCCACATCCTAATAGAAATATTTGTGCCCCAAGTTTTCTCAGATTTTAAGTGTTAGTAAGAAAGACCTGAAGCACCACAAAGTTGACCTTCTTGTTAAGGTTCTTTGAAGAGATAATCTGATACATAAACAACTTTTTGGTCTTTGTCTTTGTCAGAATAAACTTCCTTCCCAGACAGATGGCAGATTGCTAAGTGTCAGGTTAGCTTTGGGGCAGTTTAATTCAGATGGTGTCAACATAAGTAGCTGTTGACTTGTTGTGCAAAACCAAACCACTCCAAAACAAAACTCAAATATTTTATTACAGACAATTTTGTTTTCAGATTATATTTCCTGTGTTATTCTTGCACCCTGTTTCTTTTTGTTATTACTACCAATATTTGCATGTAAACAGGATCTCTGTTGCTTAGCAATTCATTACTTCTGTTTTTTCTTCTCTGCTGAAATTGGGTTATTTCTGTAGTAGGGAAGAGAGTTGTTTGATTTGTCTCCCGTCTACAAAGTTTATCCCATTTTAAAATCTGAACTTAAAGCTTGATTTTGGAACAAGTCACTCAAATGTTCTTCAGACTGTTATTTGTATTCCAATTCTCACTGAAAGGGGATTGAAAGGACCATTGCTTTTGATCATTGTTGCTTTCTGCCACATCGATTATACCTACTTGAATCAGTGAAGATCACTGAAAGGGTATTCACTAAAGTACTTTTAATAATCGAGAAAAATTAGAAGAAACCAGATTTTATCAATAGGATCTCAATAAATATATTATTGAGTCTATAATACAAATATACAATGGAATTATTGTGGAACTGTTAACAATGAGATAGACCTACATATATTAAAATGGAAAAATGGCCAGAACATATTTAAAATTTTAGGGAGAGGGAAGCAAATGGAAATACAACATGTATATTATGATCTCATCTATATTTTAAAAATAGGTAGTGGGAAGACCTAGATAGACCTTTTACTTTATAATCTCTTTTGTTGCTTTTATAATCAAAACAAAAAATACCCAATACAATCAAGAACAAGCTCTTGTTTTCTATCTCTCTGATTTTTCATAGCTGTCATGATAGCAGCAGGAATATCAAACTATAAAGTTATGAGAATACATTCTTAGCATCCTACAAAGTGACAGACCTCAAGAGAATTATTTGTCTCTCAACAAATCTCACAGACACATGAGTATCTCATCTGTAAAAGTGAAAATGAGAACCCAAGGCTTAAAATATAACCTCTTACATCATGCAATATACTTCCAAAAGGTAGTGAACACTGACTTTCGTACCAGCAATGGGAAATGCACGAACAAGGTACCTGAACTTTAATGTCTATATGGGGTGACCCAAAAAACCTGGAATTATCTTTTGGGGGGCAGGTGCCTTGTAGTACAGGCTTCTTCCACTAGGTAAGTTGTCTAGGAATCCATTGGCATCAATGTACCAACTAGCATTGTAAGAGGCTACATTTGGCTTCAGTGATTTGTTTTTGTTTCTTTTTTTCTCTTTTTGAGATTCTTTGATTACATTTGCCCATTTCATGATGGGTGCTTTATGAGTGCACTTACCCACACCACACTGAGTGTTCAGCAGTTTTTGACCAAAAATAGTATGACCCCATGCCCTACCCTCCCTATTTACCCAATATCACCCCCAAGCAACTTCTTCTACCCCACGAAAAAAATCTTCAAAAGGAAACATTTTGTGAAAGAGGTGAACCAAAAACGGCAGAAGTATAAAAGACATAAAAATTGATGAATTCAAAAACTGCTTTTAGCAATGGAAAAAACATCTCAATAGGTATATTGCATCAAATGGAGAATACTTTCAAAGTGACATTTTTAAACATGTAAGAATAAATACACAATTTTTTATAAATAAATTTCACATTTTGGGGTCCCCCCTCATATATGGTCATCTTTTTTTTTCTTGTTAAAAAAAATGACATTTTTAGGCATCTTGGATAATACATGAAATCAATTGCTTAGCCACCCAAAATAAATAACCGTTTACCCCCAAAAGAAATCATTATGTTTTCTATGGTCTGAATATTTATGCCCTTCCAAAATTCATTCACTAAACCTAATCCCCAATGTGTTCGTATTAAGAGATGGGACTTTTGTGAGGTGATTATGTTATGAGGACTCCATCCTTATGAATGGGATTACACTGACAAAAAAGGCTTGAGTAAGCTTGTTAATTCCTTCTACCATATGAGGACACTTAGAAGTCACCATCTATGAGAAACAGGCCTTCACCAGACACTGATGATTTAGGGCTTCCTAGCCTCCAGAATTGTGAGCATTAAATTTCTGTTGTTTATAAATAGCCCAGTCTAAGATATTTTTGTTATACCAACCCAAACAGACTTAGACAACATTCAAGCTGAAAATTTTTTTTGCAAATAAACTTAGCTAAAACTAAGCCTAGATCTTTATCTGCCAAAGTGATACTATGGATTGACTACCAGTACCACCTTTCCCTGAATTCCAAGTTGAAATAAATTATTTGGAGTCATAAAGACTACCATGACTACTGTACAATACTCTGGCATTCTTTGCATTTTAACAAAAGAGGGAAATGAAAATAAAAAACTAACAGTTTTTTGAGATCTCAGAATAAGGGCCTCTGCTAAAGAGAAGAGAGCATTATATTCCACTGGTGACTCTCAGACTAAGAGTCAAGAGAATTGAGTTCTTTTTCATGCCTTATCAACCTGAGTGAATAGGAACTAGACATTGTTTTCATGAACCTTGATAATTTTTCATTTGAAAAATGTGGAATTAGAGAAGATGATGTTTCATGTTCCTTACAATTCTATGGAAACTTGATTCATGATGATTTCACATGTTTGGTGTTGGTTGCCCAAAATTCTTTATAGGTAGTACCTTACTCAGCTTTAGTTTCCCTGGGCAGTGTACTACTGATGGGATTAAGGACATGCTACCTCAAATATGGCACTTTAGCACTTAAGAAAACAGCAAAAAGTTCACTCTGACCCTCCTTTTGCCCTTCTCCCCTGAAGCAGGTCATAAGCCCTCATTCAACTGGTACCCTCACTATACACAGACGATATGAACATCCTTATCCCAGAAGACAGAGAAACACAAAAAGGCAACTAAACAAACAGGCCTTGCTAAGTTCCCTCCAGTTGATCACCATTAGATCATACATTTTTGTCTTCTAATAATATTTCTTCAAGACTCTTCACTCTTCATCAAACTCAGCATAAAAATACGCAAATTTCTTTGTATCTTTGTGTCTTCATTTCCAAAAGCTCTTATATCACTTAAAATTTACATTAAATAAATTTGTATGCTTTTCCCTTGTTGATCTGTCTTTTGTTATAGAGGTCTCAGTCATGAACCTAGTGATGGGAAAGAAAGATATTCTATTTCTCCTATAGTACTAAAGTTACCCCCCACACCCTCTGTGTGAACACACAGCCATCTTGCCATTAGACTCTCATTCTACAAAGTCAATTACTTTGCAAGTTACATCTGATAAACCAGTTCATAATAAGTAGATTGTCATTTGGGGACAGATTGTCTCCTCTCCAAAAAGATAAAATCAATGTGAATCAGTTCTTGAAGTCTCATTTTCTGATAAAATATAAAGTGTATTGACAACTTTTATGCATCTCAAACCGAAAGAATGAATAAAAATAACAGTAGACTTTTGATGTGCACCATTGAGCACTGACAACTCTGTGTGATAAAGTGTTAACCCAACTTTGAAAGTTAGGAGCAATGAAAAAATTAAAAATCACCAATAATTAATCAACAATTACCAAACAATGGAGATCAGCCACTTGAGTCAGGCTGATGATTAGTCTTGGGACCAGCTTGTTGCCACTGCAGCCAAAAACAGCCTATACACATGGTAGCAGGGAGGCTAATTTGGCGTGTACAAAGCCATCCAAGTGGAGAGGACTGCTTTTATTCACTGGCTTGCCTGTTTTCTCTTTTTACTTCTGTTCATAAATCTTTCTTCATCTTAGTGAAACTTTACAAAGCAGCTTAACGGTGTTGAGATCAGTTGTCTCCTCCCTTCTTCCTTCCTACTGTCATTTCCTTTGAAAATCATCAGGCTCCCCACTCAACTTTCTTCTCTCCATTGAAGTAATGGGAGAAAAGAGGTGGTTGTTGAATGTCTTGCAGTGACACCTAAAATCTATGTACCTATTTGATAATGAGCAAACTATTTTTACTCTTCTTTCTTCCTTGGACCACCATAACAAGTACTGCCCATTGGTGTTCTTAGTAGGCTTAACACAATTTCAGTTTCAAGATTGTTTCTCAGTTGCTTTGGTAGGGATGAAAAAGAATTTTCTGAGCACCAGGTTTTAAATATTTTTTATTTATTTTTTTGAGTTGGAGTCTCACTTTGTCGCCCAGACTGGAGTGCAGTGGCTGCTCCCGGTCAACGCAGCCTCAACCTGCTGGGCTCCGGCGATCCTTCCACCTCGGCCTTCCGCATAGCCGGAATTACAGTCATGCGCTACCATGTCCGGCTGATTTTTTGATTTATTGTAGAGATGAGGTCTCGCTGCCCAGGCGGGTCTCGAACCCGCGGACTCAGGCAATCCACTCACCTCAGCCTCCCAAAGGCGCGGGATTACAGGCTGAGCCACCGAGCCCGGTTATATTTTTAATTTTTTAGTTATATAACTATCCAGAATAATGTGTGTGCGTATATATAGATATGTGTGTGTGTGTGTGTGTGTATCCTTTTTCAAACATGTGTGTCTGTGTATGAATCTGTCTAACCCTTAGAATGCTATCCTATCATCCATCATATCTTTGGCCACGAGATTCCATTGACTTGTAACTTTCACAACGTGATCACCTCTTCACTAATGATACAGTGTAACCCACATACCCATCTCCTTGTTTATAAACTTTTAAGGGGGAAAGTTAAACTATCTGATTACCAGAGAAACTAAATTTGGGCTAAGGTTCTTGGCAGAGGAGTAGAAATTATTCTATGACTGACTAAATTTTCATGAGAAAACAGCTGAAAAACACTAAATTCTATGTAAGGTTTTATATCCACCTCGTATTACAGTTAAATTTTGGATGTTATGGTAGATCAAATGCATTATAGAGTGATCAAATGTATTATAAAATATATTCAATAAAGAATGTTTTATATTCAGAAATACACATTATTAGATAAATACTAGTGAGTTAATATTGGAAGTAGAAAATGTTGGAAAATACTCCTTAGGATTAAGCTCTCTAAACCTCAAAATTAGAATACATTTATTACACACAGAAAAGTCTATTGTTTTGAACTGGGCATTTATTGAAGAAAATTCAACTTGGGAAAAAAAAAACCTTATTTTATTCATTAATTGTTCTTTAATTGGATAAGACAATGGACATTCCCAGTAACTGAAAGTTTTATTTTTTTTTAGAATATTAAGCATTTCTAAATTTTAAAAATAGTCACTGTATTGTTATTTCACTTTTAAACTAATCAGCATGATTTGTGAACACATGCTAGAGAAAAAGTCGGCAAGCATCACCAAAATAAGAAGGTTTCATTGCTTTAGGAAACCATTTGGGAATTATAATGAAATTAGACAGAAGTGATCTAGGAAAAAGTCATAGAGACCTATAGTGCCATGATCTCACTGAAAGCTTTCTGTGACCTGTATGTACACTGTGCAATGTTATGTCTCAGAGTCATACAAAATAGTTGGCAAGAAAAGTTTTTGCTCTTTCAACTATCATTATACAGATAGAGTCATATTTTACTGTATGCTGGCATGCCTTTAAGGAAATCGTTTTGAATTTAAAATAGTCATTTTTTTTTTTCCATTTTCTTTTTTCTGTACTGGATCGCCTTTCAAAAATTTGGGGGAAAATAATCTTATAACACAGCCTGAAATTGTATTTTTTAAAAAGTCAAGCGTGTTTAGTAGCTTTCTTAAGTGAAACAATCTAAGAATAAGTCAAAAAGAGGAGAGATACTGAACATTCAACATGCAAATCACTTTATAAGAAACTTAGGTTTAAAAATATGCACACTAACAATGACTTGAGAGGTGCAAAATTATGAATGGTAGTATGTCAGAAATCGATAACAATAGTATCAAGAAGGGTAAGGTCAAAGAAAACACAAAGAGTTTTTCAAGCTATATTTGGAACAGGAAGATGCATGTGGAAGGTAACTACTTGGCAGTAATCACATAATCCTATCAGATGGCAGAAAAAAGACACAACTCCATAAATGACATTTTATCTCTCTTACTTCCAGAAGGTGAGTATTTACACTGAAAAATATAGAAGATCAGTAAGAGGGATTAGGAGAGAAGAAGCCAAAGGAGCATGTGGCATTTTCAGTAAATTCGTGCCTAGAATAATTTTTTCCCAAATAATAGACAGCCTTTGAAAGTGACTGTTGGGGGCACACCTCATCAACGAGGCTACCTGCATAATGAGCATTTGTATACCTAGCATTTGTATACCTAACCCTGAATTGTACCCCACATCTTTAAAATAAAAAATTTAAAAAGAAGAAAATGTAATTGCTGACATAAAATCTGTAATCTTATAAAAACTCCAGAAAACTAGAAAGTTCCTAAAAGGCTAGGGCAACAGATATGCATACCTTTTTTTTTTCAAAGGAGGAAAAAAAATGGATTTCTGGAACAATATACTTAACCTCATTCACACAACATAAAAGCTACACATTAATTCCAGTTCCCCTACTATGATTGTAAATCTATGTTATTACAGACACTAAAAGAGAAAAATACTATATCCAAAAAACTTACTATTTTAACAAAATAAATATTTTCAGCTTTGTTCGTTTGTTCCCAGTACATTTTACATTTTTCTCTTTTGCAAGTAGTGGATCAACATTTTTTAAATCTTCTTTATCAATATAACAGTATTAAGGTGTGTTTGGTTTTATTTTGTGTTTTTCAATTTTACAAGCATAAGTCTAAATTAATATATAATATTCTCTCATATACATTTATGACAATTTAGGTAGTTATTAATTTATTATAGAACTTTTTAGTTTTATAAATAATTCTAAAATAAATACATGATGTATATGGTTTTCCTCTTAATGTATAGAAAGAGTTTATTTGAACATATTCCCTAAAACTGGTTTAGGAAATCAAACGTATGAGCACTACATGGAACAAGATGAATATTAAACAATTACATTCCAAAGTGATGATGTATTTTAACATCAGTACCATTTTATGTTCATCTTGGAAGCACTGAGAATTATGATTTTGATTAAGTTTTACAAAGATTTTAATAGGTATGCAATAGAACTCATAGATGTTATGGATATTTATTTAGCTTAATGAAGGTTAAAACTGTCCAATTATAAACTTAATTATAATTGTTTTGTGTGTAATACTCCTTTATGAGTTTTGTGCATTAATTAACTTGTTTTGAAGTTTATTTTTTATATTGTGAGTTTTATATTTCACACTGCATATTATATCATATATACTTTTTCTTATTTGTTACAAAGATTATAGTCTTTTTTTGCCTTTCTTTTGAATTACTTTTATAGGTTTTTTTCTTTTAAGTAATTTAGTTGGTTTATTTATTCAGCATTCCTTCAATTCATTTCAATTTTTTTTTTCTTGAAAAATTATAAATATTGCTGTTTTCTATCTTTTGGTATATTTACATTATTAGTTATTAAACAGAAATTTCTTATCGCAAAAAGTTTAAATAAAATATGAAAATTAGCTGGGCTCGGTGGCTCAGCCTGTAATCCCGCGCCTTTGGGAGGCTGAGGTGAGTGGATTGCTTGAGCCCGCGGGTTCGAGACCCGCCTGGGCAGCGAGACCTCATCTCTACAATAAATCAAAAAATCATGCCGGGCTCGGTGGCTCAGTCTGTAATCCCGCGCCTTTGGGAGGCTGAGGTGAGTGGATGGCCTGAGCCCGCGGGTTCGAGACCCGCCTGGGCAGCGACACCTCATCTCTACAATAAATCAAAAAATCAGCCGGGCGTGGTAGCGCATGCCTGCAATTCCGGCTACTTGGAAGGCTGAGGTGGAAGGATCGCCGGAGCCCAGCTGGTCGAGGCTGCGGTGGCCAGAAGCGGCCACTGCACTCCAGTCTGGGCCACAGAGTGAGACTCCAACTCAAA
>NW_007260472.1:29321-30184 GCF_000164805.1 Carlito syrichta
TACAGTGCTCTGCCCAATGCGATAGACAAGGTGGATTCATGCCCAAGCAGTGAAGATAACCATGTGTTCACACCTATCCAAAAATATCTCCAGGGATAAATGACCATTCAAGAATCCTCTAAACGAGGTAGTCTTTTTTTTTTTTTTTTTTGAGTTGGAGTGTCACTCTGTCACCCAGACTGGAGTGCAGTGGCCACTCCTGGTCACTGCAGCCTCGCACTGCTGGGCTCCGGTGATCATTCTGCATCAGACATTCAAGTAGCCAGAACTACAGGCATGCGCTTCCCTACCCGGGTGATTTTTTCATTTGTATAGATGGGGTCTTGCTGCCCAGGTGGGTCTCGAACCCATGGGCTCAGTCAATTCATTAACTTCAGCCTGACAAAGGCACAGGATAACAGACTGAGCTACTGAGCCTGGCCGTTTTTTTTTTAAAGCAGTCTATATTGAGAGGACCAAGAATCACCCAATCTGGAAGGGGACCTGAGGGGATTGGCCAAGAGATAGTCTTTTATCATTATGGTCACAGAGTCTTGTTGGAGCTTGGTTATAGCACAACCAAATAATATTTTCGCAGTTTCTTTAGTTTTGAAACTTTTTGATGTTTTTAGTATTGTGTAACAGCCATTGAGCAGTTTTTCCTACAGGATTTGAACATTGCTTTTGCTAAGATCATAATCAGTTTTCCAGAATTTTCAATTATCTAAATTTTTATACTAATGCAGATAACAAATAGTTACTACTTTCCAATTCTCCATGTTATTTTGTTTTATATATATTGGGTCCCAAAATCTCTTTTTTCTGAGTGCCTCATTTTAAATGTTTGGTGATTAAAAGTATCCGATTAATCAGATATTTTCTTG